>NC_060898.1:23655915-23783415 GCF_014805685.1 Silurus meridionalis | reverse complement strand
CACACAACACAGAGCACGGAGCTACACACACACACAACACAGAGCACGGAGCTACACACACACAACACAGAGCACGGAGCTACACACACCACAACACGGAGCCACACACAGAACAGAGTTATGGACAAAAGTTAGTGTCCTCGCCACATAAAGTGCAATCAGTGCAGACAAAAGAGTTGCAAAAAGACAACACAGGACAGCGTCAGACAGATACACAAAACACCTAATAGCGCCAACCTGTAAACATGTTGTTTTGTGTTGTACAGTACAATCTGCACAAAAGAGAACAATTACCAAGACTGTGCTCGAGCACTGGAGCGGTGCAGAACAGCATGTCAACAGTATAATATGAATCAATATAATCTGGGTGGTGCTGAAGACATGGATGTGTATGAAGTGAAATAAGTAATGAGTGTGTGTTGAGATCTGGTGGTGACAGTTCAATAACACAGTTGAGTGTGTGTGTGTGTGTGTGTGTGTGTGTGTGTTGAGGAACCTGATGGCTTGAAGGAACAAACTGTTGCACAGTCTGGATGTGAGGCCCAAATGTTTCAAAACTTCCTGATGGCAGCAGGGTGAATGTGTGTGTGTGTGTGTGTGTGTGTGTGTGTGTGTGTGTGTGTGTGTGTGTGTGTGTGTGTGTGTGTGTGTGTGTGTGTGTGTGTGTGTGTGTGTGGTCGTCCACAATGCTGTTGCTTTGCGGATGCAGCGTGTGGTGTAAAAGTCCGTGATAAAGGGGAGAGAGACTCTGATGATGATCTCGGCTGTCCTCACTATCCTCTGTAGGGTCTTGCGATCCGAGACCCAAACCAGGCAGTGATGCAGCTGCTCAGGATGCTCTCGATGGTCCCTCTGTAGGACATGGTTAGGATTGGGGGGGTGTTTGGCTTTCCTCAGCCTTTTAAGGAAGTAAAGGCACTGCTGGGCTTTCTTAGTGATGGAGCTGGTGTTGAGTGACCAGGTGAGGTTCTCCGCCAGATTTACACTAAGGAATTTGGTTGCTCTCTATGATCTCCATTGAGGATTCCTCGATGATCAGTGGAGAATAGCCACTCTGTGCTCTACTGAACTCAACAACTATCTTGTTGGTTTTGTCAACGTTCAGAGACAGGTTGTTGCTCTACACCAGGCTGTTAACTGTTTCACATCCTTTCTGTATGCTGACTTGTCGTTCTTGCTGATGAGACCCACCATCATCGACGTCATCGACGAACTTGATTTGATTTGAGCTGTGCATTGCAACACAGCCATGAGTCAGCAGAGTGAACAGCAGTGGACCGAGCACACAGCCCTAAGGGGCCCCACTGCTCAGTGTGGTGGAACTGGAGATGCTGTTCCTGATCCGGACTGACTGAGGTCTTTCAGGCAGGAAGTCCAAGAATATCTGTGGAAGAATGGGTCTTGATGTGCCCCATGATGAGCCTGTTCTGCACATTCCATGAGCACTCTGCCAGGAATGTTGTATGGTCCAGCAGACTTCCGTGGGTTAACTTTGCATAGAGTTTTCCTCACTTCAGCCATGGTTGGACAGAGCAGCCACGTTTTTCTGCTCCTCAAACCAAGTGTGGAATTCGTTCAGTGCATCTTGAAGGATGGAATCACGGTCACAAGCAGGTGAAGTTATCTTGTCGTTCATGATCGCCTGGATGCCCTGCCACATGCGCCCGGTGTCTCCGCTGTCCTGGAAGTGGTGGTGGATTCTCTTGGCATGTTCGAGCTTCGCCTCTCTGATGTCATGGCACAGTTGGCCAGTGCTGTTCTTAAGGCCGTCTTGTCCCCTGCTCTGAAGGCGGAGTCTCTAGACTTTAGCAGCGCACCCACTTTTGCAGTCATCCACCACTTCTGGTTGGAGCGTGTAGTGATGGTCTGGGAGATGGTCACGTCATCAACGCACTTGCTGATGTAGCTGGTCACTGATAATTGAAACTACAAGTTGATGGAATCGTCGTTAGTTGCAACCTCTTTAAACATGTTTAAACAGGGGGCTTAACACACGCACTGGGAATGTTTGTGTAAACACAATCCAGCATGTTTGCCCTTCTTGTTGCAAAGTCCACGTGTTGATGGACTTTAGGGAGCACAGTCCTGGGATTGGCATGGTTAAAATCTCTGGTGAAAACACACACGCCACCACTGCGGGTGTTACCGCACAGAGCTGCGTTTCTGTCTGCACCAAACACGGTTAGCGCGTCTAGCTGAATGGTGGCGTCCGGAACTGAAACAAAGACGCAGCAGTCTCTAAACTCTCGCCACATTGTCCCTCTGGAGTCGGATGTAGTCTAATTTATTTTATAGCCGGCCGGTTATGGTTAGCCTTTAGCCTAGCACTGACACCCGCCTGCTTGCCGCGCTTCTGCTTCCTCGAAAACCCGCTTACGACGTCCCTCTCCCAACCACCAGCATCAGGCGACACTGAGGACTGGGGGCCTGGTCTTTGAAGCCGAGGTTAAGGTTAATAAAGTATATCATCATGCAGATTTGTTGTAGCTGGATTTCTGTACCATAACAGCGTCTGGCGGTTGTATACATAAACACAGCTGTCTTTGGTGTCCATGTACTTTGAAAAGTTGGGCTAAAAATCTGAAAAGCACAATTTTTTTTACCCGGAGAGGCCGATGCGTGTTACTGCTACGTGTCCATTTTGGATCATATAGCTATATTTGATGGTTTTGTGATGAACGCACTGTACGTCGCTTTCAGTCAGTAGTTAAATCGCTAGCTTACGGCAGGGTCAATGGTTCCACCGTGTCACATTACGTTTTGCCAGCATGAAGTGGACGTACCCGATGCTGATCTCTTGACAATTAATTGAGCGGTATCTGGGACCCCCAGCACCATGTGATCGAAACAATAATGCCAAAAGTATTGGGACACCTGACTTTTCCAGCCATGTGTGATTCTTTGATTGGAAGCACGCCATTGTATGGAACGTCTTGGAATGCAGCAGTGTTAGTGTTTTTCCTTCCAGCATGACAATGCTCACATGCACAAAGCCAGCTCCATGGGTTGGAGTGAAAGATCTTCAGCTATAGAGCTCCAGTCCTTTTGAACATGAATGAATGTGAAAGCTGACTGCACCCCAGGCCTCCTCACCTCACCTACATCAGTACCTGACTTTACTAACACAGTTGTAGCTGAAGGAATCTATACAAAATCTAGTGGAACATCTTCCCAGAAGAGTGGTGCTTAGTATACCAGCATATGGAGTCTAAATGTGGAATGAGATGTTCAGCAATGTTCTAGTCAGGTGTCCACATAATTTTGACCAAATAGTGTGTGTTCAAGAACAGCAAATGTAAACATCCAGCCGTGATGTTTTATCATCTCAGCTTCTTCTCAGCTTCCCGAGTGCTCACGTTTTGTTCCGCATTCTTTTCAGGTACCGTAGCGAAAAGATGACTATGAGCTACGCGGATTACATCGCTCACCGCCAGCATCACCACTACCAGAACGGCATCGGGCACCCCCTTCCCCCGTACAACCATTATTCCTGACAGCGAGCCGCATGACCAGTCACTGGACCTCTCCGCGGACCTGTTCCCGGGAGAGCCCACCCCCTCGTGGTCTAGCTATCTCTACTACTGTACCATTTTATGATGATAGTTTCCGTTGCCATGCCAACACACCGATGTAGATGATGGCATGGCAGCGGGTGGCAAAGAAGCATCACGATAACGACGTGGAAAAATATCAAAACAATTCGTATATTTTCTCCTTTTTATCCTTTCTATTAATTTTTTTGCAGCATATATATTATCAAAATATACACAAATATATCAACGTATAACCCCTTTTTTTCCCTATTTTTAAAAAAGCAAATAAACAAGTACTGCGTTTTTCTTTTATTTTTTAATAAATTTTTTTTTTTTTTTTCAACGAATCCTAATCAGGTTTTTTGAGTCTGTGGATGGAAATAAGTCATATTAATGAGGGGCTCGTCTCACAGAGAGGAGACGTGTTCACGTGCGCTAAGCGTTAGTTCCAGGCGAACGCTACACGACTTCGATCCCGTTACGATTTCAGCCATCGCGCCAAAAATGTACGTATAAATACGAGTCAGTGTCAAAGTCACAAACTGGATGTAAGTTTACACTTGGTGTGCGAGCGAGTTTTCTAACTCACGTAACAACGCTGACGCTGATTTGTTCGCGTTTTGTTTCCTTTGTTAAAGACTCAAATGAGGGATCAGTAAAGACACACTTTCTGTTTGCTTTTTTCCATTTGATGGAGATTACAAAGTGGGCGTGGCTAAACCTAAACGTGACTTTGACGTGCTTGTTTTTAAACTCAATGTACCGCAGAATTTTTCATAAATATTCACAAAAACGTAACTGGTATAAAAGTGAATTCGTAACGGGTGTGAAAGCTGTGTACTGTTCCCCAGGGTGGTTTTCATTGTATACTTTTATTATCTGTTTTTATGTCCGTCATGTAGTTATCAGACGGCGTGTTTTTTTTTTTTTTTTTTTTTGTTTTTCCCTCTTTGTGCAATTTTATTTTTTTTTGTGTTCTTTTTTTTATTTAAATCGAAAAAATTTCCGTTATCTTGGACATAATTAAAATTTTTCCGAAGCTTTCGACTTTGTTTCCCCTGTATGACGTCAGATTGCTGATGTTCGAAACTAAAACTCGTCAGTATGTAGCCGCTAGGTCTCTCGGACCCCTTTTCGGTGACGTCACGCCGGCGGCTCTGATGAACTGCTTCCTGTTTTCGTCATCGTTTCATTTTTCCCTCCTTTGGTACAAATCGCCGGATCACGCCGTCGTCGTTCTGAAGGGTGCTTCATAAAAAAATAAAAAATAAAATAAAAAAAAACAACAAAACAACTGCAACCTTCCCCCCGTTCCTGTTCATGGCGTCACTTCAGGGGGGGGTTTGGTGTAGAAGGTGCTCAAACTTTTACAAACTGCAGAACTTTAGTCTCGTCGTTTTCTCAGTGAGGGACCAGCCAGGAGATCATCAGGAGGAACATGATGATGAGGAAGGACTCTCGAAATATTTGCTAGCTAGAATTACAGGATTTAATTCCCTTCCTCTAAAAAACGCTTTTTTTATTTTATCACACAGAGAGGAACTCAAATCTACGTGAGACTTTCGCTCAGACGACAGGAGTGTGAGCGCAACGTGAACTAAAAGCCATACTCTTCTTAGAGGCATTGTGTAGCGGTCAGGGCGTGTTGTGGGGTTATTGTGTGTTTGGGGAATTTTTTCATGTAATTTTTTGGGGAGGGGGGGAGCGGGCAAGTCATCCCAGGTGTTTGTAGACTGGAAACCTCTTCGCAAGAAGTTACCTCACACACACTGAGACGTTCACGCAAACATCACAATATGACTCCGACGCAACGCCTCAAAGCATCGTGCTTGGCACAAGCAATGTTTACATTCACGTCCGAACACGACACAAAACCCATCCCGACACATCGGTCGTCCGCGAAGGTCATGTGGAGCACAGGTGGCCAGACCCTGAGACTCACCTGAGACTCACCTGAGACTCACCTGAGACTCACCTGAGACTCACCTGAGACTCACCTGAGACTCACCTGAGACTCACCTGAGACTCACCTGAGACTCACCTGAGACTCACCTGAGACTCACCTGGAGCACAGGTGGCCAGACCCGATCTCATAGTCATCGTCTTTCTCCTGGTTTGTTTGCGGTCGGGGATCTCTCTCGTTTCCTTTTTCCGTTACTTCTTTAAAGAGAAAACGTGCTGTTTTTTTTTTCCATAGTTTAATAAATTCGTGTGATGGTGACACGAAAAACCGCATTTTGTTAAAACCCGATATAAAACCGTGCGATGTTCGTGTTTAAACGCAGAAACACACCGCAAGAGGGCGAACTCTTTCTTTTCTTTCATATGCAAAAATAAATAAATAGCATAAAGCGGTAAGGGCTTTTGATGTTCCATCCACAGTCATCTCCAGCTCCATGAAAAGTCTAAATCACAAACCTTTTTGTTTTTGGAATAAACGGATCGGTGAGGAGCATGAGGGGAGCATCCTGATCGTTCAGTCTGCTTTATTTCGCCACGGTGATGGGTTTCATCTCCAGACTTTTCGGGTCATCATCGTGTCCAGCATCTCGTGTCCGGGTTTAATTTTCCGATCACTTTAAAACGCCTCGCGAGCGCTGAACGATCAGAACACCGATCCGTGATCTTCTCGAGTACAGCACAAACTGCACTCATTTCCTTTTCTTTTCTGCTGCAAAATAAATTAAGGATTTTATTTTTTGCGTAAACAAATTCGCAATACATGTGTTACCTGTGTGGTGTTCGAGAGAGAGAGAGAGAGAGAGAGAGAGAGACTATAAAATGGTGCTACTGGACCTTATATTTTTTGTTCCTGGGGGGGTTCAAGGTCACATTTGAGACGTGACTGGTCATGCGGACTCATCAGTCATATCAGACTTCATCTTATCCTTGATATATGCAGATCTGTTTTACAGGTGTGTTGATTTTTTTTGTTTTGTTGTTGTTTTATTTTTCGAGTAACAAACGGAAATTTCCTGCAGGTTTGAAAGGACAAGGAGTCACGTGTCTAATCCCACATCCTTCCCTCATGGCCTCGGGGGGAAAAACACACTCATTCACTTTACGTCACGTCGCTTCACGTCGATCGTACAGTAGACATCCGCAGCAGCAGAGATCACACACGTGCACATTTGCATCTACACGTGCGCGCACACAACTAGATACACGCATACGCAAACACGCACACACACACACGCGCGCACACGTGATTATTTCGAAAAGTCTGTTATATGAAGTTTTTACTGACTGAACTTTCGCTCAACAACAACAGGAAAAAAACTTTCACGTGAGCTTCACGTCAAACATCACAAAGATCCGTCGCAAGATGGAAAGAATGTCGGGGGAGGGGAGGGGAGGGGAGGGGGCACACACACCGTTAAAACGCCGTTTCCGTGTGTTATTTCTGTCGCCCGAAACGATCAGAAGATGAGATTTAAGTCGCCCGATTCAAATCCTCTGAAATCCGATCTGAGTGTCTGTCACGTCGCTCCGACGCGGAGTCTGAGATCTGATGGTCCTGAGAGAGGAAATAAAACACAAACGTTGAACCGAGTCGCACGAGGTTTAATCTCCACTGAGCGTTTTCCGGTTTCCTCCTCTTTATCGACCTTCTGGTTTTCTCCCTTCTCCTAACTCACGTGTTAAGGCTCACGTTCACTTTGTGTGTTCGATCGAACCAAAGATGCCTCCAGCCATGTCCTAATGCTGCTCTCAGACCTGCCTTCATGTCCTTTCAACAACTACACAAACTTCCTGCAAGAAAAAATCCTTGTTTTTTTTTTTAGGTTTTTCTGTTAGAATTTTATTTGATATAATTTTGTTGTAACATTTCGTTTTTATTTGTTCCCCTGCAACCCGAGTCGGCGGGAGCGCGCACGTGCGCGTGTCCGTCACCGCAACTTCGGGTTGCATAGTTTCTATTTTCGTTTAATTTGATTAGTAATTGTTTTGTTCATTTTTTTCTTTTTTTTTTGTAATGAACCCCATAGCGTGCCTCTTTAGATTCATGGGTTTCTCTTAATGTGTTTTATTTTCCTAAAGACCAGCAGTTATATTATCTATCTATCTATATATATATATATATTTTATATATATATATATATATATATATATATATATATATATATATATATATATATATATACACAAAAGATTGTGTTAAACCTTATTTTTAAATGCCATTAAACAAAAAAAAGCCTCTTTTCTTTACTCTGGACCCAGTAGCAGCACTGGTATACAATCGCACTGACGACGAAAAAAAAAAAAAATATATATATATATATATAAAAAGCGTATAAATAATAATAATAATAAATGACATGAAATACAAAAAAAATACAATAAACGTTTTCTACGAAAAAAAAAAGCTTCAACTGTGTAGAAAAAAAAAAGACAACAGTTAAAAACAAACTTCTTTTGTACACGAATGAAAAAAAAGTTGATTCTTTAAAATAAAAGAAAAAAATATTTTGGATCTAGTTTCTAAATTATTTTAGTGGTTTTCTATGTTCTGGATTTGTTTTTTTTTTGGACGTGCGGCTCGCTGACCGCCGGTGTATGCGCGAGCTCCGGGTTACCTGGTGTAGCCCCATACACACACACACACACACACACACACACACACACACCTTTATCCTTTTCTCTTTTTTTTCTTTTTTATTCCTAATCGGTTTGGTTTTTTCTCTCTGCTTTAATAACTTGAACTTGTTAATGATGATGATGATTCTTAAAAAAAAAAATCAAAAGAAAGTCAAAGCTCCTCCCCTGTAGTATTTAGAACCTTCTCTTCCTCCCTTTCCTCTTCTTCCTCACCCGAATTTGCTCTTATTGTGTGCAGAAACTTGAAACGGGCATTTATTACAGATTGATGAAATGACTCGAAGTAAATCTATAAATATCTATTAAAGAAAAAAAAAACCCAAAAAACAAAAAAAAACAAAAAACAAAAGTTGTGCGTTTTGGGGGGAACTCGTATATGGTGGATTATCAGTGGGTGTGTGAGCTGTGGCGATGATGTAGTTTTAAACCTTGTTATTACCTTTTAAATCATTTATCCAATAAAAAATATTCTCAAAGAAAAAAAACATTCAGAATTGTCGGGTTTCCTTCTTTTCTGTTTTTTTTTCTTTTTTTGTTTTTTTGCATGTAATGTAATAAAAACTTGTTCTTTTTCAGGATCTGCAGAGAAAGAAAGAATATTATTTTGAAATAAAACGTTATTTTGCATTAAAATCTTTATAATAATGATATAATTATTTTATTAATTAACTGTGATCCTTAGTTATTATGGTTATTCTATAATGAAAGTCCGAGTTAAATGGATCAGACATCACACACAATTGAATTAGATTTGTATCAGAAGTCGGAAATGGGAAGCCATACAAATATTGAATTTGTAAAGTGTGTAAGTCTCTGAAAGCACATGCTTTGTTATCTACAGTTGCTACAAGCTAGCTGGCTGCCATGTTGAAATGACGTCATGGACAAAACTCTGAGACTCGGAGTGGAGATCCACTTCCTGACTGCTCATGTAGGAATTCCATTTTCCCTCTAAACATACACATGTCCTCGGTTTGTATATGTTTTTTCCACAGCTGCCTTCATTACCCACATGTATGAAGAGAGTGATGCAGCAGCACTTTAGTTTCTCCTTCTGTTTTCTCTTCCTCACCTTCTCACCTGTACACTCATCATCCACAGCTTTTTTCTATCGCAACATTCACTCCATCACGCTCACATTTCAAACACAACACACACATCATACATGACATGTATAAAGACAGTGTGACAGCAGTGAAGTGTGCAGTAGGAACGACAGACTGGTTCATGGTGGAGGTGGAAGTGCATCAAGGATCAGGAAGCAGATTGGAGCTTTTTAAAGCTGAAACTAATCAATAGGAGAGATGTTGGGTCATAGTGTGCTTCACCCAGAGAATCATTCAACCTGGAACCACCACTGCCAGTTCTACTTATCATCTGCATCAGTTCTACATCAAGCAAAACATTTAGAGAGGAATAAATGATGAAGAAACTTTAGACTCGAACTCACCACAAGTATACTTAAAACAATGGTGTAAATGAGGTCACGTGTGTTGTGGGATAGTTGAAAAGAAGGTTTTGTGTTCATGATAATTGTAATAGAAATCAATCAGTGTTTGAGTCTTTAATATCATTCTATTAATAGATCAGTGTGCTGAGAGTCACATTCGAGTCTTTACACAGAAACTGAGGTGATTAAGTAAAGAATCTTGTGATAAAAATGATCACAGGAACATTAGAGTTATAATAAATCACTACTTTGGAAACTGAAGTACATTTAAAGGCTTTTGTACTTTTACTCAAGTGAAGGTTTACTTTACTGGAGTCACATTTGACCTGGATCTTTTTTTTAACTACACACTTTATGTATATATACACACACACACATATCATATAACACACATCTTTTTTCGGCTTCTCCCATTAGTGGTCTCAGTGGATCATCCGTCTCCATACCCCACTGTCCTCTACATCTGCCTCTTTCACACCATCTGACTGCATGTCTTCACTCACCACATCCATAAACCTCCTCCTTGATCTTCCTCTTTTCCTCCTTCCTGGTGTCTCCATCCTCAGTGTTCTCCAAATGATATACCCCATGTCCCTCCTCTGAACATGTCCAAACCATCTAAATCTCACCTCCCTCACCTTGTCTCCAAAACGTCCTACATGCACTGTCCCTCTAATAAACTCATTTCTAATCCTGTCCATCGTCGTCACTCCCAATGAACATCTCGCACATAAACACCCCGTATCAAACACACATCTCATACACATCACAGATTTACTCCTGTAAATAAATATAATCTTCTGGCACTACTTTATCTGTGTGTGTGATTCGGAGCAGCAGAACTGTAGATGTACGGGTCGTATATAAAATGTGTAATAAAAGTGTTATTTTGATCCATTCAGTCAGTTTCACTCTGCAAACATCAATAACAGCTTGAACTCCTCAATGCTGGAAGTGACCATGATATCAGGCAGTGTTTTTCAGATTTTTTTCTGCCATTCACAACTTCAGAGTGGGGGTGATTTTCAAGCCGTCACAAAAACTTGAAGTTTAAAAATGTCTAATTTATTATATAAATTATATAACAATTAAATGCATAAAGTTCAAAAATAGCGAAAATAAAAGTGTAGTTTTGTTAGGCACCCTGACTGATTTTGTTAGAATTTACTTGATGACCCAAATAAAGATTACTGAAAAACAAACTAGATCAAGAAATCCGGCTGTTCATTGCGCCCCACCTGTCTTATCTTTATTCCCCACTAGAGGGCAGCGCCCCCACACTTTGAGGACCACTAGTCTAAATTGATAATCCACGGCAATGTGTGAGACATTACATCATTTTAATGCTCTCCACTTCATCTCGGGAGGTTCGTCACCTCCACATCGTGCACTAATGTCCTGGAACACCTCATACCTAAATTTTATCTCATTTACACATATTTACAGGGCCTTTAAGATGTTTAAATTGAACCCTCATACTAAAAATGCCTGTTGATTTGTGGTGCACTGTGTGTGTGTGTGTGTGTGTGTGTGTTGGTAAATAGTCGATTCAACCAAAAGCTTTGCGGAAGAATTTTTATTTTTCATTACCACAATACAGCACACACACAATTACCAAAAATATGTACAAAAAACAAATAAACTACAAAATCCCTTTTAGTTCGTTGTCTCCGATTCGGTCCTCAGAGAAAACATCTGCATTGCAATCAGAATCCTGGTGAGATTCAGCTGCTGGAAGCAGACCAGTTTCTGGTGTGTGTGTGTGTGTGTGTGTGTGTGTGTGAGAGACAAGAGCATCTGTCTATATACTGTAACTGGAATGATGAATGATCCGTAAATCCCTCGTTTACCTTATGAACGTGAGACGCTCAGGTTCTCAGACAGGAGTCTTTCAAAAAGTCAATGACGTCACGTTTTACATAAAAAAAAAACCCCACATACTTAGAAATGATCTAAAACTTATATTTTTCTCCTATGTACACAATATGAGAACGTTTTAAAAAGGAGAAATGAATAATAAAAGTTGATGTGCAATATGAGTTTTCTGAAAAAGAAACGGAGATGTTCTGTTTGGAGGCACGTGACTGAAAAAAGTCAAGACGAGGAAAAAAACAGAAACGATATAAATAAGACGTTCTATAATGTTTTTAAACAAAAATATGTGTATGTGGGAGAGTGTTTGGGATCAGTGTGTGTTACAGATGAGCGTGTGTGTGTGTGTGTGTGTGTCAAAGTAAACATGAAGCTCCAGCTTAAATGCGACTATACAAGAAATAAAATGGCAACTGAAGATAAAAGTAAGCTGTTAGCGGGCAGAAGCTCAGAAACACCTCAGTGTGAGAAGTTCTAATGTGGTAATATTAGCAGAGGAACTGTTTAGCGCACAGAGCCGAATATGAAAAGGTTAAATAGTCAGAGACTGTAAACATTCCAGATTTAGACTGAAATTTCGAGTAATTCGTATGGCTGCTCTCACTGACACTCGAGCGCATTTAAGCAGGGAAAAAAAAACAAAAACACAAATCAAATTTTAAAAGCATTTGATGGAAAATTTCTACATCAGAACATTTCATCTTTAGCGTTCGCTTGCAACCTTCTTCTTTTTTTAACCTAAAAGACGTTTTCAGTACGAGGTTTTCTCCCAGCAAGTTGCTCATAAATACAGTAGCGTTATGCAAATTTACTAGTGTGTAAAGACACACACACACACACACACACACACACACACACACACACACACACACACACACACACACACACACACCTCATATCACATTAATGAACTGAAAACAGTTTCAGTGTATCAGGACAGAACGCCTTCAGTTTTATGTCCTGACCGGATCGGACACTTTACCGAGAACATAAAGAGGATTTATGGAGCGAGAACTCGCACGTACTCCAACGTCAAGTCTGGAAATGACACTATGTTATAATATAATCATGAGCGTAAACGTGACTGTAATCGTGGCAGTGTGACGTCACGGCAAGACGATAAAACCGAGCTTGTTAGAATCGCACAGGTCTGCTTCGACATTCTGTTATTAAAAGAAATTAAAAACTAAAATGAAAGAAGGTTCCGGGTTTGTGTGGGGATTCAGTCGACTTTTTTGGAGCGAAGGCGGGCTGAGTGCAGCAGGTGGCACAGAGCGGGCGTGGCCTGCTGGCAGATGGCCGTCAGCGCTTTGCCGTGGAGGAGCGTCAGCGCCGTCTGGTGAGCGGTGGCCCACACGCGGTACCACGGCCCGTAAAATGGATCGGACACGGCCGGACACAACATGTTGTTCAGATTCACCTCAGTTACCTTCAACAGAGAAATAAACAAACAAACAAACAAAATAATATATAAATAGGTGTCAGATAATTATATACCATATATAAACACACACACACACACACACACACACACACACACACACACACACACACACACACACACAGATCAATCTGCATATACAGTGTGAAATGGATGATGCCTTTCAGCTGGATTTTGTATCAGACACAAGCTCTGTGTGTGTGTGTGTGTGTGTGTGTGTGTCGTACCATTCCCAGGCCCTGCAGGAACACAAAATGGTAGAGAAAGAGGATTCCTGTAGATAACAAAGCCCACCACATGTCACAGAGCGGCTCAGGTTTGTACACACCTGAGAGGAACATACAGAGGAACATCAATCACAAACCCCATTAGCTGGACATCTTATCGTACACACAATCAGCCAACCACGTGACAGGAGCACATTGTTCATCCTGTTCAAAACTACACTTCCCTACACACACACACCCACACACACAACCACCCTGAGCTCTTAATGCATCATATTTATTCCTTGAGCTCTTTGTTTTGTAATAGTTTTGCAGAAGAAGATACTGGAGAACCAAATCATGTGCAGCTCCTGGAGGAAGAACGTGCAGCAGAACTTTGTGTGAATTCACTAATTATTACTGTGACCTTCACAGCTTTACGGGGCTCAGTCCTGGTGGTTTGTAAAAGCATGCAGGTGAAGAATCCACATTATAAACCGTGTAACAGCACAATCTCACCACTAGATGGCAGATTGGTATTGTTCCTGCTGTTCATCCTGTTCAGTTTTTAATGTTTCTAGTGGTTTTGTTCCTGCGGGAAATCTCACCTCCTTTTCTGAACAGGTAGATGGGCACCAAGTAGAGCATGGAGTGCTGGATGTAGTAGATCTCCTTCTCAAAGGGAAGCTGCAAACACATTTAAGATACGGATCAGATTTAATGAGTCGAAGCTCCAGGAGAACGTTCTTGTAATAAGGAGAATGCCGGCTTAAAAAAAAACTACGCTGAAACAGTAAACGATACGAGACACACTACATGGCCAAAGGTTTAGTGGACACCAACATAAGAATGCTATGTGCTTCCTATTCCACATTCAGTCCCCATTCACTGTTATACTAAACTCCACTCTTCTGGGAAGATGTTCCACTGGATTTTGTGGAGATTCATTCAGCTACATGGCAGTTAATAAAGTCAGTGTCTAATGTGGGTGAGAAGATGAGGAGGCCTGGGGTGCAGTTAATGTTCACATTCATCCCAAGTGTTCTGAGCTCTACAGCAGGAGATCTTTCACTCCAACCCATGTAAAGCAGATCTTCATGGAGCTGGTTTTGTGCACAAGGGCATTGTGATGCTGGAACAGGCAGAGAAAAATGTCATGCTCCTGCACCCAAAGACGTCTCCAACATATTGTGGGAACAGTTTGGGGAAGAACCACATATGGGTGGAAGATCAGGTGTCCCAATACTTTTGTCCACACAGTGTATAATCAATAGGCATTAGATTCACTTTATGGCGTGTTATTGATTGACCATAAAAAGTCAACGTTACTTACTAGTCTGGTGTTGACGACGGGGAAGAGAAGCGCTAACAGAGCGCCGTTCAGCATGTGGACCTGAAGCCTGGAACAAGGAAACACAGAGTAAAAAAAAAAAAGCCTGAAGGCTTCTTGGCAGCTTCCTGACGTCTCTACGGCAACGCTATGCAAACTAGCAAAGTTTAATAGACGCTGAACAACAAAACATGCAAATGTTTCTGCATTTGTAAAACAACAACAACAAAAAAAGTCTGATGCATGTTTGTGTCGCTGTTCTGCAGGGATTCTCTGCATGGAAGCATCTTCACTATTCCTGATTCAGGATTCAGGAAGAAGGTGACTGTAAAGATCAGGACATTAACACTGATTCTAACTCCTCAGATCCTCGGCATGAACCACTTCCTGTTTCCTGAGCGACGTGACGGTTGTCCGTCAGAAGTTCTCATTTGAATAGCAGACAAAGATCAGAAGAAACTTTTACAAACAATTTGACTTTCAAATGCTGCTGGTGTTCACAGAGAGCTAATCTGATCAACCTTTATATACAGTACAGACCAAAAGTTTGGACACACCTTCTCATTCAAAGAGTTTTCTTTATTTTCATGACTATGAAAATTGTAGAGTCACACTGAAGGCATCAAGGGCTATTTGAGCAAGAAGGAGAGTGATGGGGTGCTGCGCCAGATGACCTGGCCTCCACAGTCACCGGACCTGAACCCAATCGAGATGGTTTAGGGGTGAGCTGGACCGCAGAGTGAAGGCAAAAGGGCCAACAAGTGCCAAGCATCTCTCGGGAAACTCCTTCAAGACTGTTGGAAGACCATTTCAGGTGACTACCTCTTGAAGCTCATCAAGAGAATGCCAAGAGTGTGCAAAGCAGTAATCAAAGCAAAAGGTGGCTACTTTGAAGAACCTAGAATATGACATTTTTCAGTTTTTTTGTTATGTATATAATTCCATATATAATTCCACATGTGTTCATTCATAGTTTTGATGCCTTCAGTGTGAATCTACAATTTTCATAGTCATGAAAATAAAGAAAACTCTTTAAATGAGAAGGTGTGTCCAAACTTTTGGTCTGTACTGTACATCCAAACTTTCTGAGCTGCTCGTGTTTCTCGTACTCGAGACAGAAAACCCCATCGCTCGGTCAGTTCCTTCAACTCCTGGTTTCTTCACACACTCGGCTGTGGCGTGTGTTAATCTGAGGCCTGGTGTAGATTCATGTGCTGGAATGTTCTCTGTATGTCCCAGAGAAGAGGTTTATGGGTAATCTCACAATCACAAAGTCAACCCCAAATCAAATGTATATACAGTTCTGTCCTTCAGACGTCCTTCAGGTTAATGTTTCTCAGGTTTAATTAGAATCTTGATCTACATTTTACAGGTCAACAATGTTAAAATTTAAATGAAAACTTGGCTCCATTTGAGAAAGAGATTCCACTGTGTGCTCTGGGAAAAAGTTTGTGGACACCTGACCATGCGTTTGGTGTGCGCTTTTTAAACATCTCAGTTAGTAAAGTCAGGTAGTGATGTAGGTGAGAAGGTGAGGAAGCCTGGGATGCAGTCAGCGTGTTCAATAGGGTTGGAGCGCTTAGCAGATCTTCTACATCATCCAACCCATGTAAAGCAGATCTTCATGGAGCTGCTTTGTGCACAGGGGCAGTGTCATGCTGGACCAGGGTTGGGTCTCCTAGTTCAAATAAAGGCAAAATTTCATGCTACAGAATTCAGAGATGTCCTACACAACTTTTCCTGGAGTAGTTTGCAGAAGAACCATCAAAGGTTGGAAAAGTCAGGTGTCCCAATACTTTTGGTCAGAGCATGTATAAATCAGCAGTAACACCACAGTGGAAGATCATTCCTCCTAAGAACTTCTGTCTGCTCTGTAGAGCTCAGTGCTTGGGAAGATTCTTCTCACTGCTAGGACGTATCAAACACGTGCCACAGAAGTGCCATTGACGTCATGTTGCTATGACCTCTATATGTCCCTTTTTAAGACTACAGCATGGACAAATACTCAAATCTGATTGGTCAGAAAGTGTGCATCTGTTCTGTAGTCCGGTATTTATTTATAATTACACACTCATTTTAGTACGTAACTAAAAGTTTGTGCACCCTTAGCACACACATCAACCTGTAGAAGATTTTTGTTCCAGATTTTTTAAACAGAAGCAGAGGTTTGAGATGTTCCTCACCTGAACACGACCATGGCAGTTTTACATGGAGGACACGCCAGCAGGAAGATCTGTGGGAAAAAACAAAACAAAGACGGACAATTGTTAGTGAAGTTTATAAGCTGTATTTAAGCTTCTATAAGAGTATTAGATACACAGTAACGGGTGTAATGATATGATACTCAATTCACAATTACAAAAAGCTAAAAAATAAAAATAAAAAAAAAATTATAACATCATGTTTAAGGTAAGTTAGTAGTAATAAAATGGCAAACAATTTTTGCATTTATTTATTTATTTATTTATTTATTATTTTTAAATTCTAAAATAAGAAATCATCATCTTTTCATTTACAGTCTCATATTTCATGAATGTGTCAAAAAAATTCCAAGTCAAATTTTCGCATCAGACTGCGATCAGGTTTCTCCTGAGAGCCATCTGAGATCCTCAGCATGAAGAGATTCCTCTAAAAGTCACATGATGAAGAATCCTGGAATTAACTTTCACACCTACTTTAATAAATGAGACAGAGGTGTTTATTTGTATTGAAACAGATCCGTTTCAATTAACAGATTATTAACAGATCATTAGTCAGTCTGTAAACATGTCCACCGAACCGCTGATTCTGATATTCCTGCTCTAAATGTACACAGTTCGGGGAAAAACTTCTGTTCCGCTCGGTGCAACAAGGAAAAAAATCCAGCTCATTAAACTGGACCTTCTGGGTCACAGATTGAAACATGAGCTTCAGGGTGTGCTCTAAATGAATATGAGAATGAATGAATGAATCTATCCATCTATCTATCTATCTATCTATCTATCTATCTATCTATCTATCTATCTATCTGAGATTGAAAGGGAAACAGATTTGATACTGTCTATTCGTTTACAGCGATAGCATGACTTCTTCCCTCGGCGAGCGAGAGAGAGAGAGCGAGAGATAGAGAAAGCAAACGAGAGATGAATAGCAAGAAAAAGAAACAAAGAGAGACTTCCTTTCTCTTTCAGCAAATATTATCCAGGGTGAAACAAATGAGAACAGAATGTGACCTATTATGCAACTTCAAACAGTGTTTACTGATACTATCACAGAGCAAAACACGCCTCCTGAGAGAGGGCGGGGCATATATCTATTCAACCAGACGACCACGTGTCTGAGTGTCCACATTAGATATCTAATTATTATTATTATTATTATTATTATTATTATTATTATTATTATTATTAAATTTTAGTTCTAATGAAAAACAGAAGAGGATGCTTCACAAACTCGGGTTATTTAACTCCAAACAAACATTCTATAAATCATTCAGCTCCTGGAATTGAACCACTTAATCTTACCTGATCATTAAATTATTTATTTTTTGCCATATTGGGTTTTTTTGCCCAGGAATGTGGATTTGAACACAAGAACATCAACAAAACATTCACACAAAACACTCCTCCCATCTGTCCATCACTGCACACAGAAACGAACCGGGATTGTTTAGAGGAAACCTGAGCACATGTTTCAAGGCCTAATTCTCCTGAGAAAGTTCAAGAGAGAGAGAAACAGAGAGAGACAGAGAGAAAGAGACAGAGAGAGAAAAACAGAAAAAGAGACAGAGAGAGCACAAAGAGAGAGAGAGAGAGAGAGAGAGAGAGAGAGAAAAACAGAAAAAGAGACAGAGAGAGCATAAAGAGAGAGAGAGAGAGAGAGAGAGAGAGAGAGAGAGAGAGAGAGAGAGAGAGAGAGAGAGAGAGACAGGGAGAAAGAGAGAGAGAGAGAAAAACAGAAAAAGAGACAGAGACAGAAAAAGAGACAGAGAGCACAGAGAGAGAGAGAGAGAGCGAGAGAGAGAGAGAGCACAGAGAGAGAGAGAGAGACAGAGAGACAGAGAGAGAGATCACAGAGCAGATAAAAACACTAAAAGGCATGAAAGCAGCAGGAAGGAAAACAGCAGAAAGCCTTTCAACAGAACGTTTATTAAATGTTCACAGTCACACTGCTGTGCCTCGACTACAGAGAGCCACAAGTCTATTCTAATGGGGTCTGTTCCAACCCTAACCCTTTTTTTAACATTTTTATTTTAATAAAATCACGTACACAACCGCAAACAACACAGTGAAATGCCTTTAAAATAGAAATAAGATTAAAACAATTAAAAAAATAATACTAAGGATTTTATAAAAAAAAGCCCAAATTAAAACATAATAAGAATAAATTAATACAACGAACAAAATAAATTAAAAATCAAAATTATTTTGTTGCAATTCTATTTCATTCTACAGTATATATATATTTTTATTTCTATTCTACTCTTTATTATTCTTATTTTTTTTTATTCTCTGAGTTTCAGTTTCCTCTGTTCTGTCGATTGAGTCACATTTTATCATCTGTGTGAAAGAGCTTCCTGTTCCACAGCATCCCTGAGGAGGAAACTGAAGCTCCTCAAAATCATCCTCATGTTTACAGAAGCAGTTTGAGGTGACTGTTCTTGTTTCTGGGGTAACTGGGTTACAGAATAGAAGGTCGGAAGTTCAAGCCTCAACCTTGGGGCCCTTGAGTAAGGCCCTTAACTCTCTGTGCTCCAGGGGTGCTGTGTCACCCTCTTTCTTTCTCCTTCTCTGTCTTTTTTTCCCTCTTTCCTTTTCCTGTTCTTTACCCGACACAAGAGGAACCTGATGTTCCTCTCAAGCATTTTAAATGATCATTTAATAGGCATCGTACACCATTTTTTATCACGTGGTTTTGATCAGAATTAAGGATTTGATATGAACGTGTTAATCGAGTTTTCTGTACCACTCTGAGAACAGACTTTAACAGTCTTTAATCAGTATAATAAAAGTCACCAAACAGTGCACCAGATACTACGCTGTAGTTTATCAGTAATAAAGATAACAGAGTGATTTAAGCCACGATGAGCACCGGGACACGCCCACAAATATTTGTCTAATCGATAGAGTTCAAATCTGAGCGGTGTATTAATGCGTTTTATTTGGTTTGGATCTGGATTGCAAACGTGGAAAAAACAAACACACTTAACAGAGGGACGTGTAGAAAACATCATCGTTTATAGATACGACGAGGGGGAAAAGTGGATAAAACTTTATGGAGTGAGAAAATCAAATAAATCGCGGGAGTCAATTTGCAGTCGAACACGGCGAGTCGAACACGGCGAGTCGAACACGGCGAGTCGAACACGGCGAGTCGAACACGTGTCAGATTGCTTTCTTGCTGCGATCTGACCTAGAGGAAGCAGACTGTTCGCTCAAACACTCTTTCATTGCATCCTGATACAACAACAGGAAAAATTTGACAAATCTTTAGGAAAGAAATGATAAATATAGCGAGATTTAGAGTCAAATGCAGCGAGTCAATTCTGTGTCGAACCACACTGGAGATCCACACCGAGAACATCTCTCTCAGACAGAACTCGGACAGAGAAGACAGGAAAAGAGAAACTCTCGTCATGGAGAGGCACCAGACCATGAATGACACGATACGGGACGGCACGGCACGACCCGATACTACACTAGAATTCTTGCTGGAATGTCTATAAAACCCTAAATACTGGTAAACAAAATCTTTAATCATATAATAAACGCCACTTAACAATGCGTCCAGCAACACAGATTTTCGTTCACAATCTCCACTCCTGTTCTATGATGAGAGCAGATAATAACAGGTTAATAAATGGACTGTGCTTTATTTAATTGTGGCCTTTCACTGATTCGAGCTCTGCAGCAACCAACAAAAACCCACAACACAATCATACACATTAATCAGACTTTTCTTTCCCAACAAACACCAATTCAATACAGTTCACAAACACTAGTCTCAATCCATTCCTCCCCAAACACAGCAACAGTACAACACACACACACACACACACACACACACACACACACACACACACACACACACACACACACACACTTACTTTAGACTACTAGGCTAGCGAACACTGAAATGTGTGTGTGTGTGAACATGAAAACTCCATGTTTTCATGTTCACAGCAACCACACACACACACACACACACACACACACACACACACTACTGATCAGATTCAGGAACATTAAACAAATACTAAAGAACAAAGAATATATAAAAAGTTTATCATATTTAATATATATTTATTTTTCTGTACTATGCAGCATGATATAGCTGCCATTCTTCCTTTTTTTCCATAATAAAATAATGAAAAATAATATTTCCAAGATGTGTAACCGTTCGTTATTTTCACAGTTAATTCTGATCAGATGTTATAATTATTAATTTAATCAATTATTGTTTATTAATGAAAATTAATGAACAGTAAATGTGGGGATTAATTTAATAATTAATCAAAATTACAAAAAAAAAAATGCAGATTTTACTAAGTTTTAAAGCACAAAATAAACAATTGACAATATTTATTGTTTATTTATAAGTGTTTTGTTCGGTGTGTATATCTCAGGCTTGATTTGAAACGAATCGAGACACGATGCTCGGTGGCGTCACGTGGCTCAGATTTCTGCTCTCCGCTTTAAATTAGCGTAAGAACCTGAAGGGGAGGAACGGCTGACAAAATCCTCCTGAAACACGATCCGTGACACATTACACCGTAAAATCTGTGACACAATAGCAGCCGTTGCGTACGTTCGCCTTTCATACGTCTGTTATCGTGTTCCAGCAACACAAAAGATCAACTGTTAGGTGTTGAGAAGTTTCATAGGTGGATGATGGATCAGATTTTCCTCGTTTAAAACGAATGCTTTAAAGTGTTCACTAATTTAGTACTAAATGTACAACAAGAAACAGTAAAAAGTCACGCTAGATCGATTTCACTGAAGTCGCACCTACGAAATACAAAAACCACTCATTTGCTAACCCTAAATAAACACAACACCTTTGTGGACACCTGACCATAAGATCACTATATGCTTTTTGAACATCCAATTCCACATTTAGTCTCCATTTGCTCTTCTATGATCCACTCTTGAGATTCATTGAGCTACAAGGGTGTTAGTAAAGTCAGGTACTGATGGAGGTGCAGTCTGCGTTCACATTCACCCCGAAGGTGTTCAACAGGTTTGGAGCTCTATATGAGATCTTTCAATCCAAACCATGGAAAGCATCTTTAGTCTTTCTGCACAGGGGCATGGTCATGCTGGAACAGATTTGGGTCTCCGAATTCAAGTGAAGAGAAAATGTTATTCTCCTGCATCCAAAAATCTTTATATTGATGGACAGATATCATATATATATATATATATATATATATATATATATATATATATATATATTAGTTGATGGGTTTTTTTTAGATGTTCCAGTGAGGCCAGTACTTCCTCCTGAGCTTCCACACTGCAGTGCTGTGGATTTTCAACACCATGACATTTAGCATGAAAAGGCAGAAAGATTCCTTCTTCATTAAGTTCTTTTTGCCAAAATTGTCATTAAATACACAAAGTTACAGCAAGTGAAAAAAAACATTTTTTTATGATCCTCAGAAAACGACGTTCCATTCCTCAGGCACAGAACACCCATGTTCCCCCGACTGAATACGAGGAACCGTGCCAGGAGATCCTCTCTGCTCAGAACCTGGCACAGCGTCTCATCGCTCAGAAAAACTCTCCTGATCTGATCTGAATCCAGCCTCCGGGTGGCGCCGTGGTGCACGAGCGCAACACAACGCTATAAGCGGAAGTAAAAAAGCAGAAGGAAGGAAAGAAACGTGCAATCTGTGAGGTGAGATGATGTGCAAGACTTGGTTCGGTTAGTTCAGTTTGAAATATCCGTTGCGGAAATAAACTTCTCAGCGTTCAGGAGTTCTGCCTTTTACAGACTTCCTTCTGCAATTTTTTTTATAATTTTGAAAAGGGAAAATTTCAGGCCTTTCACATTCGACTGGTTTTTTTTTTTGAGATCTTCGAAATCTTTGCAATCATCTATCAGCAGCACCGATGAACGCTTAATGTTCAGCTTCACGGTTCTTCATATAAAATGTGGAACTGTGTGGACATCTCCACATCCACAAAAAACCCTCGTTCTCACCCAAACGCCTGAAAACCCTTGAGGTTGTGAGCAAACATTCTAAAGCAAAGATTCTACAAGGTGGTGTTAACATGAAACAGGAGAACATGAACAATGACTGCATCGTCCACCATCTCGATTCTTCGTTTTGATGGTTTACACACATCATCGTTCATTGTACAACTCGTTTTTCTCTCTCGGTACCTGGCAAATGCGATAAAAGTCCATAACATGTAAATACAATTAAAAAACAGTCACGCCCATTTACACGTAAAAAAAGAATCTACCGATTTAACCAATCAGATTGCGATTTGGTCACTCTGAGGCCATCTAGAAGGCGTCCATTTGCGTCAGGATTTTCACGTCTTTTAATTGGATGGTCAGACAGCGCGCTAGTCAGAGCTCACAACTGGCATCTGTAGCAAACTGCACAAACTCAAATATATCAGTGTGGATTTAAGAGCGTTTTTTTTCACACCGACTGACAGAGGAGAAGAAATTAATTTGGTCGCTGATACATTTAGAAGGACATTTACAAGACGGATTTTTCGAGGAAAACAGGATGTCGTGAGGAAACTTCACCAAAAACAGTTGTTAAGCTTTTTCATGAACTGTTTATACTTTTCCTGTAGAATTTGCATCTTCATTTTAAGTCCCCACAAAAAAAATGCAATATCGATGCTTCTCCTAGAGATTCACCTAAAGTCCTAAATAATTAATGCCAGAAATGTGTGTGTGTGTGTGTGTGAGAGTCGCGGTCAGTGGACTTTGAAACAATTATCCAAAGCACAGCTCCGGATTTCCATAAACAGATGATGTTTTCCTTCTCACTGGTTGCTCGCTGACCACTGCGGCTCTCTGGAGAGTATCAAGAGGAAGAAAATATTTCTTAACTCTGAAGTGAGAGCTGGGCGTTTTGTATTGCGTTAGATTTGACACACTCTTAGCACTACAACACACGTGACACGTGAAGAATTCAGATTCGATTCTAATTAAACTCTCGAATGCAGTGAGCAAATGACGTTTTGTGCATTTTTTTTTCACTTATGATTGTTTTTTTACTGAGCAAAAGCAGTAAATGAAAAGAAGGAGTAAAATACTGCTTTAAAAACTGACTTCAATCAAATAAATTAAATATATATAAAAACTGTATATCATTGATATGCAGCAAGCAAAGAAATCCACCTTTTTTTTTAGTTGCTAAACCCCTAAACGGTGTCATGTTCGCTTCATTGTGTTGAATTCTGTGTATTTTCACATCCTGTATTACTCACAATGCCTTTCGGCCCCCTGTGGACAACAGCGTATCAAGATTTCATCTCTAGATTATGAGATTGATGCAGCGGGGCTTTGGTGCTTTGACCTGTTCAAACTTCTTACATCCCGTTAAAAAAGAAACAAAACAGCAAACAAACAAACCTTTCAAAGCTTCGATTTTACCCCTGACCATCATCACGTCATCTCAGAGTTCAAGTCTTCATTTAGCTGTGACCTCATCAATACAAATGGGTTTTTTTAATAAACGTAATATTTTATGGTTTATTTTAAAGCTGTGTACACATTCTGCAGCTGTGTATATGTTTGCACGTGACACCAAGACAAATTCCTAGTACCGTAACATTCTCTTTACTGAACCCAATAAAACCTTTTCTGATTCTGATATGGTAGGTGAGGTGGTAGCTTAGTGGTAAAGGTACTGGTCTTTGGATCTGAAGATCATGTGTTCAAATCCCAGCCACACCACTCTCCCAATCCCAGGCCCCTTAACAAGGCCCTTAACTCCATCACTGCTCAGATGTATAAATGAGATCAATGTAAGATGTCCTGGATGAGGGTATCTACCAAATGCCATGTTTCAGGGGCAAGAGCTTTAGGTTTTCCCCCTGAAGTGTGTCAACCTCGTCCTGGTGATCGTGAAGTGTTTTGAACACAAAAACACAGGAAATGATGTCGTAAGTGTCGCTCGGTCTCTGTTCCAAACAATTATTTATTTTTATGCAAAACATATTTGTTATTGACATCGTATACGTACGTCTTATTGGTTGTTTAGTGTTTCGTTATTTTAAATTGCTTTGTTATTGGATGTAAGGTGTCTGAGTGTCATAAGGCACATGTAAATAAAATGTATTATTAATTGTTAAAAAAACTTTATAGTATTATTTATTATCTGTAAGGTGCTTTCATATGAACTGAACCATTACTCCTTATATTTGAAATCATTTATTAGTTTATTGTTTATCATTATTTTCTTCTTTGTTAATGTTTATTTTGCTATTTTTTGTTAACCTCAGGATCAGTGATACATCATCTATATTTCTATAAAACGCCTTGGAGTAGTGAAACATCTGTAAATATATAAAAAGGTAAAACACCTCGATTTGAATGAATATTCCACCCCTGTCACGTGACTTCTTAATTGTAATGAGAGATCATTATAACGCATGCATTGTGCACACCTGTATCATGGTGACCACGTGACACGGGTTCAGCAGGTAGATGACTGTCTTGGTGGCGAACTTGAAGCCCACCTCCACTCCAAAGGTGATGCAGAGGGCGGCGAGGAGCAGGTTTTTGCCTGGGCTGTCCTTGTGCCGCTTCGTGTCCCTCACGGCCTCCCGGTGCGCCCTGGAGACGCTGATGTGGCGCGCCGAGACGACGACCTCGGCCGCGGAGAGCAGCACGAACACCAGCGTTTCGAGGGCGCGCTGTCGCGTCGGCAGGAAGGCGGCGCACTCGGCCCCTCCGTTCCCCTCAAACCGCGGGTCCACCCCGCCGTACATCCAGTCCAGCAGGCTGTAGACGCTGTAGCGGGACATGTTCCGGTTCCTCCCGTGCTGGAACAGGTACGAACAGGACGGAATGAACGACAGGACGCCGACTTCGTGGCGGAACATGCGGGACAACGCGGGCGTTCCTGGAGCCGGTGGGGTTCCGTCAGAGCCTCGGGTGGAGAAAAAGAGGGAGAGCTGGCTAAGCTATGCTAAGCTAACAGGCTAAGCTAAAGAGCTGTTCGCTAGCAGGTTGCTTCAGCCGTAAAGCTGTCAGCGCTGTAACCGGGCTCTCCTGGGCGTCTTTACGACATCACTCAGGAACCCATAACCATGAACATCTACACCTTCTACAGAACGCTAGTAGACGGATCTCCTCCACCCCGTTCCTAGATCTTAAATTCATTCACACATACACACCAAGAATGAACGAATGAACACACAGAGCTGTAAGACGTCACGAGCGTGCTGGAATTCGATGGAGATAATAACACGTGTGTGTGTGTGCGTTCCTCCAGCTGCTTCTCCACTCCCCCACCCACCCTGCAAGCGAACACAACGCCACGCCCCGTCGCATTCTGATTGGTTGGCTGATACACCAGATTCAGATCAGCTGATCAGATTAGACGCTCCGAGCAAATGGCCACGCCCACTGGTTCTGCGTTAACCCTTTGTCCACCGAATCATTTTTAGTAGTTGTGTGTGTGTGTGTGTGTGTGTGTGTGTGTGTGTAAGGAAATAAATGCACAATGGAGAACGACGCACATAAACCATGTAGTTTAGATTTAGATTAAAAGTAAACTATAAACTAAACTTGCACTTGTGTAAAAGTACAAACATTTTTGCCTTTAAATGTCTTAAGTATCCAAAGTACTATGATTTATTATAACTATAATGTTCCTGTAATAATTTGTCAATTTATGTGAAAAGACATAATAAGTAAATCTGTACTACTGTCATTCTGTACATACCCATTCCTTATAGAATTATATAAAGATTTTCCCTATATTTTATACTCTATAGATATGCTTTTTACTGGTATTATACTTGTATAATTTAGACTTTAGATTTTATACAGTCGTAATAAGCATTTCACACTACATGTCGTACTCGGTATGTATATGGAACAAAATTTGATTTGATAAGCAATAATGAAAGTAAGAGTATGTCACAAGTACGGAATGATGGAGGGAAGGGAGGACGTGAATTCTAAGTAAGGTAGATTATAACAAACAACTCGATAAGTCTGTAAAAAGAGCAGAAAGAAGGGAAACAATTGATCTCGTGTACTTATTTATCATCAGCTCTTGTTTTTCGACACCACTGTCTGCTCTTTGTGATGGAAAATGGTGAAAACGCGACACGTTGTGGTTAAATGATATTACTACACCTTTAACCTACTGTAATTACTGCACTATATTCACACACCACAGTGCTCTAAAACTCTGTAGCTAATTAAGCAGGCAAGAAATGTCACAAATTAACTCTTTATAAGACACACCTGTGACCTGGAACCCGTTCTAGTTGACTACCTCATGAATCAATCGAAAATATAATGGGTTCTTTAACACTTGTTTATTTATATACGTGTTCTTTCATAGTTTGGATTATTTGGTATTAATGTTGAAAATAATAAAAATAAAGAAGAAAAAAAAAACGCTAAAGGAGAAGGTGTCCAAACTTTCGACTTATATTGTACACAACTATTTGTCTGTCTGTCTATCCATCTATATATCATGAGAGTGTTTTGTGTTAGTATTGTAATAAATCAGGTAACTGAAGGATAATTCTGAATAAAACTATTGATGATTTTTTTGTTGCTTGTCCTAGAAGTGAGCCGGTCTGTCGACTGCACACCTGTTCAGGAAGAGAAGAGGGAAATAAATATAAAAGGTACAAAACAATTTATAAATCCACAATCATTACAGGAAAATAACAGGCTAATCTTCATTTAATCTGAATTTAAAATAAAAAATACTGTATATATTTTTTAAGATTAATTTTATTTTATGATTTCTTTCTTTATTTCTTTTATTTTATATGATACTTTTATTTCTTATTTATTTGACCGCTGTATTACAGTGTGGAAGCCACTGTCTGGAATCAGTTCTCTTATTACGAGACACCACACCACTAGAACTTTACTCAAAACATTGTAGAATCTGAATGTGGAAGTGGTTGCTATAAAAGTACCGTCTGAAACTTTAATTTTTTTTTTTGAAACAAAATGTTTTAGAAAGTAATTTTTTACTGTGTAGAAATATTTAGAAAGTTTTTATTTATAGTTTTTGAACGTTTTAAAAATCATGGTGTAATAATTGTAGTTATATTGGTGTGAAGTTTTTTATTGGTGTGCTGTATATTATTGTTCATCTGTAAATCATGTCCTTAGTACACATATATATATCCATCTGTATATTATATTCATAGTACATATACATCTGTAAATTACTGTTTATAGTCCTGTTTATTACCATTCTATTTAACTTATGTAAATCAAGTAAACACTGTAAATCCTGCACTTGCTGTTATTGCACTCTGGTTAGACCCAAACTGCATTTCGTTGCCTTGTACTTGTACATGTGTAATGACAATAAAGTTGAATCTAATCTAATCTAATCTAATCTAAATTTTCAGGTCTGTATGTGTGTCTCAGTGTTTGTTTGTTGTGACTCACGTGATGCAGCAGAGGAGTGTGATGGCGATGAAGGTGACGGGGAAAGCGATCACTGCCGCTGGAGGAGCGTGGAGTCGAAAATGTTCTACTGCTTTAATCACAAATTCCTTCAACCCTCCACTTTGTTTCTGAGCAGCAGAACCTGCAGGAGAGAAGAGCAGACGCTTCAGCACACATCTGTCTGTCTGTCTGTCTGTCTGGAATCTATATAAAAATGAAAAGTACCACTGGTACCTGTATTCGGTACTCTCTCGGATCCTGGCTGAGGTGGAACAGATCCAAAGCCATGATGTTTCTCCTGAATGCTTGCTGACATCATCACTATTTTCTCTTCACCTGCAGGTCTACCACTGACATCATCAACATGCGCCAGGAGCAACAGCGCCAGACAAACCACATATGCTATCGCACAACCCATTAATTATACAGGTTATTAAAATTGTATAAATATTTCTTTTCTGAAATTAACTGATACGTTTTTCCTCTTATATATATCTTATATATCCTCTTTATAGAACTTTTGCGTCCAGGATCATTTCAAACATAATTATTTGTTGTTTTTGTTTAAACATTAACCTGAATAACTGTTTCACACCACGAGGATCTTTCAGCATAATAAAAGAGAAAAATAAAATCCATCAATCAGAAGTTTCATTGGGAAAACGGGAACTTTTTCTGGAACCTTTTATTTTCACACTCGTTTAAAAAAAATTTGCGTTATTAAAAAAAAAAACATCGATCATAACAAAACTTTAATAATTATCTGAAACTTGTGGATTGTTTTTGGCTGGAAGTTCAGGTGTGAATAGTGGATTGTGATTGGCTGGAAGTTCAGGTGTGAATAGTGGATTGTGATTGGATGGAAGTTCAGGTGTGAATAGTGGATTGTGATTGGCTGGAGGTTCAGGTGTGAATAGTGGATTGTGATTGGCTGGAAGTTCAGGTGTGAATAGTGGATTGTGATTGGCTGGAAGTTCAGGTGTGAATAGTGGATTGTGATTGGCTGGAAGTTCAGGTGTGAATAGTGGATTGTGATTGGCTGGAGGTTCAGGTGTGAATAGTGGATTGTGATTGGCTGGAAGGTCAGGTGTGAATAGTGGATTGTGATTGGCTGGAAATTCAGGCGTGAATAGTGGATTGTGATTGGCTGGAGGTTCAGGTGTGAATAGTGGATTGTGATTGGCTGGAAGGTTCAGGTGTGAATAGTGGATTGTGATTGGCTGGAGGTTCAGGTGTGAATAGTGGATTGTGATTGGCTGGAAGTTCAGGTGTGAATAGTGGATTGTGATTGGCTGGAGGTTCAGGTGTGAATAGTGGATTGTGATTGGCTGGAAGTTCAGGTGTGAATAGTGGATTGTGATTGGCTGGAAGTTCAGGAGTGAGTTCAGAGCATTGTACACACTGGTATTGTACGTTTTTCAGTTGAATCTAAATTAATGTGCTGCTTATAAACCATAGTAACATCCAGTTCCAGTTAAATCCAGAGTGAGACGGCGATTGCACACATTTCCTAAAGACCTCACTGATCTCCATGGAGGAGTTTTGTATGTGGTGGAACTTCTATGGTGAATACGAGGATTTCGATAAACAGCTTGTGGCACAAGATAAATTTGAAGAACTGGAGAAAAAAACAGCAGCAAGAGTGAACTCCAACAGCTTCATTATTAACAGAGATCTTCTCTCTCTTTCACTCAATAACAGCTTTAACTCCTCAATGCTGGGAATTGCCAATGCCATTATCTTTGGCAAGGTGTGAGGCCGTACACCATTTTTATCACCTCCACATTGTGTACTAACATCCTGTAACACCCCATACCTGGATCATCACTTATATAATAAATAAATTCTAATGTGTAAATAATAATATTACTGTACAGACACAAGCTCAAGTGTCTGTTGGCTGCAGAAGGTGATATAAATGAACAAATATGTCAATAAAAAAATGGCAGGAATTGCATAGAAAACGTATCAGACCCTGACATAATCATAAATCCAACCCATTCAAATAAAATAAAAAATTAAAATAAGTCAAATTTATAGCATGCTAAAAATTCTACTAAACTCAGTTAATTCAGGATTATTCATTCTGTTTTGTTTACAGTTAATTAGCAGTGAACTCTGTGGAGATGTTGGTTATTTAAAGAATGATGAATGTTTTGATGGTGATGATGATGATGATAAATGAGGAGAAGCCTTAATGTAAATGATCACCACAAAAAGTCCGTCTTTATCTGGAAATGTATGAAACAATGAGTTCAGGAAACAGATATCGAACTCATCAAGTCACGGGGAAATTCAATGACATTATGAATTCTTTACCCGGTGATATCCATGCCTGTGTTTTTCAGAATAAACTCTCATTCCAGATGAGCACTGATGATGAGGATGATGATGATGATGATAGTCAGTTAGTTCAGTGTACGGTTAACATGGGTGGGGAAAAACACTGAGTCATTTCTCACATGTCTGATAGGACCATGTTTTTGAGCAGAAATTGACATTTATTTACTTAAAAAATTATTTTTCCATTTTCATTTCTAGTCTAAGGCTAAATTTCAGCTTCGGCTGTTTCTGAAAATTAATTTCCTAAATATTTAGCGTAATAACGGTGCTGATGATGAGTGGTGTCTATACATATATTTCTTCTTAAATAGTCTCTGTGTAGATTTTAGAAATCTGTAAATTAAGTGTTCATATATTTTTACATTTTTAAAAAGATTTTACGTTTGCTTTAATTATATTGTATCACTGATACATACAAGATTTGGATTTATGGTTGAATTAAATGTAAAATAATATGAAGAAGAAGAAGAACAAGAGGTAATAGAAGATTTTTACAGGGAAATTTACAATTTCTATAGATAGATATTTTAACAATAATAATAATAATAATAATAATAATAATAATAATAATAATACAAATTTTGTAATAATTTTTTTTTACATTTTAAATGGGTTTAGGTTTTTAAAAATGAACAGGTATTTGTCATTATTAAATTTTTCTAAAGCTTTCAAGTGTTTACGAGAAAGCATCAAAGGAAAATGATAAAATATTAATTAATATGCTTAAAATAACAACAATAATAATAATAATAAAAACAACAACAACAATAATAGTAAAGTGTTGGACAATGCATGAGTAAACAAATACAGAGAGAAAGAAAGAGAGAGAGAGAGAAAGAGAAAGAGAGGGAGGCCCCACCCTCTTTTGGTGTGTGTGGGGGGTTTACTGGGTAGTGACAGGCATCGCTCTCACTTCCTGTACATCGCACACGCAAAACTTTCCCTCTTTCAGATGCTGGGTTCTTTATGATTCACCAGAATTTTTATGCAAATGAGACCCTATGGCTGCTTGATTCTGAGATTATGACATCACTGTTCGAACCTACAGAAGGTCAGCGGACACACAGGAGTGTGAAATGTGATGTAATGTTCTCACACAGGGGAAATACTCTCAGAGAGAGAGAGAGAGAGAGAGACAGACAGACAGAGTGAGAGAGAGAGAGAGAGAGAGAGAGAGAGAGAGTCTTGCAAACTGAAATATGTTCCTCTAAATTTAATGCCCAGACAACACACACACACACACACACACACACACACACACCACAGTAGTAATTTGTGCTTTGTTCCCCACATGAATGGAAACTTTTTTTTTTGTGTGTTTTCTCGTTGTTGTTGTTGTGAATTTTGTTTTGTTTTTCCAACTTTCACTTCATCATCTTTCAGAAAATTTCTCCCGTGTGTGAATTACTGCAGCCTTTATTTCATTCACACGACGTTTTGGTTTCTGACTGAATAAAAAATATTCTGAAATCTACATACATGTGAATGTTCTCATAAAGGAGAATGTAGGCATCTAAAAGATTAATCATTAAAAAAAATTAAATAAATAATGTGTGTGTGTGTGTGTGTGTGTGTGTGTGTGTGTGTGTGTATTGTTATCTTTTTTATTTATTTTTCAGTACATTTTTATTGCATTTTTATACATTTTCTTTTATATATATATATATATATATATATATATATATATATATATATATATATATATATATATATATATATATATAAATTATTTATCAAATATTTAAACAACATTTTTTTTGTTTTAATTAATTAGTAGATAAGAAACCTTACTCCATAATCTTGCATTTATTATTATTATTATTATTATTATTATTATTATTATTATTATTATATTATTATTATTATTTTAGATACATTAAATACATTATAAACATTTTTGGGTTTGTTAAAAAATATATATATATTTAGTTTGTTATTATATATGAAACCATTCAGTAAAATATTTGGGTTTTTTTTTTAGAAAATGTCAGAAATATTTACAGAAAATTAAATAAAAAAATGCAAAAGAGAAAAATTCAAAAAGAATTATTGATGTTACTCAGAACATATATCATATATACAGTACAGACCAAAAGTTTATATATATTATATATACAGTACAGACCAAAAGTTTATATATATTATATATACAGTACAGACCAAAAGTTTATATATATATATACACAGTACAGACCAAAAGTTTGGACACACCTTCTCATTCAAAGAGTTTTCTTTATTTTCATGACTATGAAAATTGTAGATTCACACTGAAAGCATCAAAACTATGAATTAACACGTGGAATTATATATGGAATTATATACATAACAAAAAAGTGAACTGAAAATATGTCATATTGTAGGTTCTTCAAAGTAGCCACCTTTTGCTTAGATTACTGCTTTGCACACTCTTGGCATTCTCTTGATGCCTCCTTTAAAGAACCTACAATATGACATATTTTCAGTTGTTTCACACATATATCATTTGAATTTCCATAATCATTATCTTTGTATTATAATGATATTTAACTGATATATTTAAAAACAACAAGCAAATATGGTAAAGATAAAACTGACCTTTTGGGAAAAAAATTATGTTAATTATGTACTAAAAATGATATTATTTACCAAAAAATCTGAAAATGATTAAACAAATAAATAACGTAAACAAAACGAATAAGTAAATAAGCAAACAAACAGAAATTATAAATAAATAAATCAATAAATAAACCAGGCTCAGGTTTTAGTACATTATGAATCTGCATGCTTTTTAAAGACTTATTTTCACATTCTTTATTAACATGTATATAGTAGATGAATGAAGTGTGTAAGATGAGATGAGATGAGATGAGATGAGGTGAGGTGAGGTGAGGTGGAGTGAAGAAGGTGGTGATGAGGTGGAGATTTGGGCTGAGTTATGTGTCGGGAGCTGAAGGAGGGACCGTCCCTTACCAAGGTGACTAACTCTTATAATTCCCAGCCAGGTGAAGGGAGAGACCCGGGGGAAATTCATCACCGCTCCATAAAACTGTGGCTCACAGCTCACACTCACACACTCGATGAGACACTCACACACACACACACACCAGAGGAGCAGGAAGGTCTACACAGAGAGCGAGAGAGAGAGAGAGAGAGAGAGAGAGAGAGAGAGAGAGAGAGAGACTTATAAAATGACAACGTTTTCTTCTTTAATCGAGGAAGTCGCTCGTCTTTTCTCTTTCGGATTCTTAGAACTCATGCTCGAGTAAAGCTTAGAGGAAGGATGTGGAGCAACAGGCAGTTTGCGCAAAAACGCCGCACGAGAACTTCTCTGGAAATGGGTATGGTCTGAAGCGTGGGTTTTTTTCCCCCTGAGTCTGCGAGTGCGGCTTCTTCAGGAGATCTTCGAGACGTTGTGTTCTTGGTGACATTGGTGCGTGCTCTTTGTCTATATGATGGAGCTGCTGGAGAAAGAACCTCTCAGGAACGTTCAAGTTTGTAAGTTCTACTCTGAGGTTTGAAACGATGTAGAAATCGGAATCTTGATTTTTAATGATGGTGATGATGATGGTGATGATGATGATGATGATGATGGCAACGTGAATGTTAGTATTTCCAGTTTGAGAGCTTGAACCTGTATATTTAAAAGAGACACGGAAGTGTGGAGATTTTTCCAGTTCAGGTCAGTTCATTCATGTGTGTGTGTGTGTGTGTGTGTGTGTGTGTGTGTGTGTGTGTGTGTGTATGTATGTGTATGTGTGTGTGTGTGTGTGTGTGTGTGTGTGTGTGTGTGTGTGTGAATGTTTTTTGGGAAATAACCTGTGTGTATATAAAACATAAAGGCCGGTATTCCCCTTAACAAACTCACAAGCAGTGAGCAGTTTCACAATTATTGGTGCTTGGTTTCGGATCCAGAGTGCAGAAGCTTCGAATGCAGCTCTGCTTTCTGCAGGGTCTACGATTCTGTTTATTTATTTAAAAAAAAAAAACTACATATATATATATTCACTTTTTTGCAGTCTAAATACTAAAGAAATGTGTTTATCTTCATACATCCTACATTAAGTTAATAAATCATCTTCGTCCATGACCACGAGTTTAAATGTAACAAGTTCTTGAGTCTTTCAGGGGTTTTGAGGTGTATCTCTTCCTCCGTTTTTCAGAGAAACATCTGTCCATTTCTAAGGGTGTGTTTCTCCGACCCGGTACTCAGTGTAGGGTCTGTGTGCGATCTAACTACAGCTACATCTGATTACTGGGTCAGGGATCACATCACACCTCACTCGTCCTACATCACACCTCCATCACTGGAACTACTCCTGTAAAATGCATGCTGTTGTTATGGGTTTTATATTTACAAAATAAAAACTCACTAATCAAAATCATGTTTTTAGTGCTTTCTGGTTTCTTCTTTTCTCCGTCAACTGACGAATTTAGATTTTACAGATGATGCTTGTTTTCTTTTCTGCTGAGAAATCCAGGGACCATGTGTACAGGTGAAACACTGGCATTTTCTACCTTACAGCTTTATATACAAGCTCATAGTCAAGGGTTTTAATAGAAAGGAGTGGGAAACATCTCAATAAGCTGTGATGGACTGTGTATAAGGGACTGTGATGTTCTTTACATTTACACAAACAAACAAAGCCAGATTCATCATCAGACTGGACCTACGACACAGGTGAAATGCAATGCTGAAGGATAATAGATGGATAGATTGGTAGACAGACAGACAGACAGACAGACAGACAGACAGACAGACAGACAGATAATGCATATTAAAAGCCTGATCATAGCCCCATACCCATCCATGTTACAGATCAATTGGTTGTATTTATTTATCCTTTATATAATTTTATCTTGACATGAACCCACACTCAATCTAGTGCTCCTAAAAAAGTCATAAATCAACCAAAATAATAAACACAAACACAGAAATCGAATCGCCTACACATCACAGAAATCCTCATCTTAGACTATATAACACTTGCAGTGATGGCGAAACTTTTCCAAAATCGTAGTGCAGACATGAGTTAAATCATGATGTAATGATAAAAGGCTGCACAAAAAGACATGAGACGGAGGTTTAGTGATGGGTTCCTCTAACGGAATCTTCTGAGCGTGACACCAAAACTGCATTAAGTTTTAAACCTATAACAGCATTGCGCATAAACTAGATTCTAAGACTCATCATAATCTTTATCATAATGCCTGTTTTGTTGCTTTTGGTTTAAAGGTTTGTACAGCTGTACTTCTTCATGTCCTACCTTAGTCGTGATGACATCGCCACAACGAGTGTCTGAATGCGTCAATGAAACAGAATTCAGAGCTGATTTCGGCTTCATCAGCTGCACCATGTCCTTGAGCAACCTTGAACCATGTCTCCCTATCAGACCTTCACCCTGAATCATGGTCTATTACAGGCCTCCATTTTGAACCATAACACACTTATAGGCCCAGAGACAAATTATTATTTTTTTTAAATATACTTTCTGAATTAGCAAGGGTTTTATTTTGCCGTTACCCATTCCAAAAACTAGATAAGAAAATAATAATAATAATAATAATAATAATAATAATAATAATAATAATAATTATTATTATTATTATTAATAATAAAATTCTAATTATATTAACAATTACGCAATAAAAATAAAACCCAGACCTTTTTACAAGTTCAGGTAACAATCATATTTATTGATAAAAGTCATCAAACATACGTAAGTGATATTCATTTATAAAAGTATACGTTTTTGAACTTTTCGCAATTATTTATGAGTTAAAAAACTTTTAAAATTAGGTGTTGGATAGGTCACGTGATTGCAAGGGTGTGCCCTGAATAAACGTCCGGGTAAGAAACACAAACAAAATGGCAGGGCAGAAGAAAGGTAAGGATTATGTTGCCGGTGTGTGTGTTTTTTAAAGAAAAGTGTTTATTAAAAAAATAATTAATATAAAGCTGAATGTTTAAGCAGCATTCAGCTATCCGGTGTTACTCTTTTTGAATTGTTTTTCAGGGTAAATAAACAGGCTTGATGCTAGTCAGTTAGCAAGATGAACGCTAGTAAACTGGAAGGACCAAATGACTTGCAAGGAGAAGCGTTTTTATTTATCCATATATCTTTAAAAGGAAATAGGTAATTATTAATTTGTATTGGTTAAAAGAGAGAATGTTTCAGAATTATCCAGGGAGGTTTCAGAATTTTCTAAACCATTTTGTGAACTTTGGGGACCGAAAACAAAGAGCTGAAATGACGCAGGGTTCGAGGGAAAATCCTGTCTGAATGAATAACGAAACGATGACACAAAAACAAAAAACAGGGCAGCAGTGTCTCACAGTGAGTCTTTATACACCGACACGGGTTTAATGACATTCTGATGGAAAGGATAACTAATGCGCTGGAAAATCGTTCTGCGCATGCGCGGTTACTGATTTTTATTATAATATAAATATTTAATAATAATAATAATAATAATAATAATAATCGTAAAATTATCTAAGTATAGTTTTCTAGAAAACTACAAAATAATATCATAATAATAACACGGAAAAATATGTAAGTCGGTTTTGTAATGGGAATTCCGATATCCTTCAGTGAGTCAAATCATTCGACTCTTCTCACAAACAGGAGCCGACTCCCAAACGGCTAATTTCTGATTTTAGGATTTTTTTCTAGTTATTTGCCTAATTATGGTTATTTGCAGTCCTTACTATACCTTCTGATATACATAAAAGCCTTTTTACATACCATTTAATTGCAGCTATGTAAATAAGTTAACTCAAATGACAATATGTATATTCAATAAACATCAGTATCTCGGATATTAAATGTCCATCCATTACATTACACTTAAAATGGATTAAAGAGAGCCATTAATAAACTTTAAACGTCTTAAGTACAAGAGTCAGCTCTTAAAATTAGAAGTGACTCTAAGAGTCGACTCAATTGTGAACGACTCATCGCTCGCTTTCTCATGTTCAAGGTCTTCTGAGGTCACAACTCTAACCTCCAGATCATAGAGCACATCATCAAACATGAGCAGGGAGAAAGGGTGTAAATCTTGTACAATAAGATTTAAATGTAAAAGAATACAGTTGGAAAAAACGTATACATGTAAACATTAACAAGTTTTCTATCGGGTTTTTTTTTTTTAATGGGTCTGGCCTTTGTTTCCTTCAGCCCTGTTCGGATTGTATTCGTTTCTCAGTAAATTGTGTACCTCAGGACGACAGCGAGGAAATATTTCCTCCAATAAACTCTTTAAATGTGAATGGATTCTTGAAGTTTATATACACATACTTCAGACTGTATTTGTTATAAAATTAAGGAATCTGTTGATGCTGAATATGTTCTCGATTTTGAACAGAGCCCGAGACCTTTGATGTTCTCGACTTGGCCGAACAGGTCAAGAAGCAGAGATGGTGGAACAAAATGTTCGGGAATAACTCGGGCCCAGCTGCCGAGAAATACTCGGTCGCAACACAGCTGGCTATCGGTGGAGTGACCGGGTGGTGAGTAATACAACCTGTAATGGAGGACCGGGCATCTTCAAAGTGCCACAGTTATATTTATTATGATTACATCACTGCATTAAATCCACGTCTCCGTGTTTCAGGTGTGCAGGATACCTGTTTCAGAAAGTCGGAAAGGTTGCAGCGTCGGCTGTAGGAGGAGGCTTCTTGTTGCTTCAGGTAACTCGATATCAAGTTCTAGGTGCACACGCATCATATTTATATAGCATGAAGCACCCGTAAAAGCTGAATGAATCTCCACATAATCTTCCCAGAAGAGTGGAGGGAATGATAACATTGAGATCAGGGAGGGGCAGTGAATAAAAATGGCCGCCCCCAGATTTAGCTTTAAAGCAATCAACATTCCCAGATGTCCAATTGTTAAATCTAAAGCATGATGCGGTAACCATGGAGATATCCCAGTTCCTCGGCTCAGCAGGGATTGAAACCGATCACACGGTTGAAGTTTCTGATTTCTTGATTTAGAAACTGTCAAACACTGACAGATAAGGATGGATGGATGGATAAATAGATTATTAGATAGATCCAGAAAAAAATAATCTGTTATAGGGTTGCAGTGGTCTGATGAGGCCAGGTTCATTTCCATCAGCCTACATCATCTCCTGGTCATCACTGATCCTGACTAAGCCCCTGAGATCATCTGATCCTGTGTAGTGCTACAGGTCTAATCTCAGAACTTTTTTTTTTTCTCCAGATTGCTAATCACACCGGGTACATTACAGTGGACTGGAAGCGAGTGGAGCACGACGTGAACAAGGCCAAGAAGCAGCTTAAGCTCAACACTGAGAGGCAGAGTAAAGAAGTGAAGACGAAAGTGGAAGAGGTAGCCGATGGGCATCGTTTGCTCGCTCGCTCGGATCAGGCGACACAGACTTCTTATCTTGAGGGGGAAAAGAATCTTATAAAGCTGAGCATTTTAGAAAAACACACAAAAAAAGAATTAAAAGCAGATTATTTATCAGTATTGTACAGTATTTGTATTATTTGTCAATTTTAGTTGCTTCATTTAATTAATGTACTGATTTTTTAAAAACATTTTTAAAATGTATTTTCTATTTCATTAGCTTATTAAATTATTTCATTTATTATTTCTGTTTATTTAACTGTTCTATTAAAAATTTCATTCATTCATTTTTTTGCATTGTTCATTTTTCACTCATTTGGTTTTCTATTTAATTGTTTTCTATTTATTTATTTTATTAATACTTTTTTCCTCAGTCTTTAACTGTATATTTTATATTTTTACTTGCATTATTTATTTATTTTGGTCAGATTTTTTTTTTTCTATTTGTCTTTTTTTGTTAAATAATTTATTCATTCCTTTTTAATTAATAATTTTTGTATCGTTCCTCTCTATATAATTCATTAATTTTCAGTCGTGTCTCTCTCTCTCTCTCTCTCTCTCTCTCTCTCTCTCTCTCTCTCTCTCGTAAAGGTGCAGAAGTTCGTGAAGAAGAACATCGTCCTCTCGGGAGGCTTCGTGGGAGGGTTCCTGCTCGGTCTGGCCTCGTAATGATTTTCTCGTCCATTTTAGCCGCTCACACAAAACTACGATGAACATCAGCATCGTGCTGAGACTAAAAACAGAACACTTTCTTTTCTTTAATGGTTTATTTATATATTGTAGGTGTTTATATTTTCATCATCACTCGACCTGCCAGCGTTTAAATATTTGCACTGATTTGATGCCTTTTTTTTCCCTTGAATTATATTTCATGATACGAAAGATCATCTTACATATTCAAAACATGTTTATCCAAAGACTTCTGTGCATGCGAGAAGCAGAATTTGAGCACTGTGCGAAAAACCCATGAACGTTACAGATTTAAAGTGTTTGGGGATTATTCCCTTAAAGAGATTAAAAATCTCCTTATTTTCATATCCATAAATAAATAGTTGATGTTCAACAGCTGCTGTTCGTCTTTGAATTTCCTTTAATCAGCATCAAAGCCCATTTTTTTTTTTTTTTTTTTTTTTAAAGAACAGTACAAAGATGGTTCTTTGGAGCGATCAAACCTCCAAACGTCCCTGTTTACATGCGATACGGCTAAAAGTATGTGCACCCCTGATCAGACATGTTCCTGTTGAACGTCTCATTCCAGATTTATTCTGGTTTTGGAATAAGTTTCAACATGCAGTCTTTCCACTAGAGTAGAGCATTAGTGACATCAGACACGGATGTCAGGATCTTCATGGAGGTTCAGGAGGTTAGGGTTCTGTGCAGGACACTAGATTTCTTCCAGTCCAACCTCCTGAAGCTCGCTTTGTGCACATGAGCATTGTTGTGCTGGAACACTATAATGTTCTCTTAAGGGAAAGAAGTTAACCAGTTTGGAGAAGGACCACATTATGGTGTGATCATCATGGGTGCACATACTTTTGGAGTTATGGTGTCTGGTAAAATAAATATATATTTATTTCTGGTATAGAGCACATCATTTAGTTTGATCTGCTTTCTCCTCTGTGGTTTTGTTATCGTGTTTAAATCCAGAGCAGCACACAGAGTTCTCTCCTGCATGAAGTTCACAACATCTTCTCATGGCCCGGATTACGTCTTCACACCGGCTTTCAATGTATCTGTTGGCTTTCAAAGAGAGAAAAGAGACCTTTTAAAATGCTTAATGCAATAAGACAGCGTTATAAATAATACCATGTACAGAGCAGCACGAGTCCAGAATACGAACGCAACGCGTTTAATTACGTGATAATCGTTTTCCTCCCGTAAAAAACATTAACGTTGAATAGAGAATATTAAAAGAAGCGCAAAATGTTTATTTTGTACAGATATTCCAGAATTATATTGAATTTGATTTTTATTATCTCCTCTTTCGCATGCTCTTCTACAGTCACAAATTGTATACCAATATATACTGTACATAAATGTTCAATTCACACATGAAATAAATACTTACACACTACAAAATAAGTATTAGAAACATTTCATATCAAATATATTAAATATTGATAATTTAGGATATGACACACATCAGAATCAGCTTTATTGGAGAAGTGTGTTGACACACAAGGAATTTGGTTCCAGCTGTTGACGACACTCAAAAGTACAGACATAAAACTATACGAGACAATAACTAATAATATCCTCATGATAATATTAAATGTGTTATGAATTTTCTAATTAAAATACCATCAGATCAGAACTATTTATAGCAGTTACTTCAAATTTAAGTATATGACATTAATACATGCACATAAAAATTATAATTAATTATACATATAAATTATATATATATATATATATATATATATATATATATATATATATATATATTGTGTATTGATTAATAATACACCTACATACTAATACATACTACAAAGTTTAACCTGATTTAAAACTTTTTTTTCAACAGACCAAACATAGTAAACACATGAATAAAAAAATATACATTTAATTACAGATATGTACATATTAATAATCAATACACAATATATATTATTTATATGTATAATATAACGTATATAATATATATATATATATATATATATATATATATATATATATATATATATATATATATATATATATATATATATATTTATTATCCTCTGAGACACGTAACGCGGTTTACCTTGTAAACACTTCTGTATGGCGCAGGCTGGCTTCTGACACGGATCCTTCTGCGGCATCTGCGTGGATCAGCGAGGAGACCTCAACACCTTCTCCACCTGCGGAAGAAATCTACAGCGTGGGGCAATTACTAAAAAGTCCTACCATCACTATACACGTGCACTACCGAGGGCGCATTTTAACCGCTTCTAGACATTACCTAGTGCACTACATAGTAAAGCCACGGCTCGTTTGTTTACCCGCAGCTTGGTGCACGTGTTATTAATTTCCGGTCAGAAACAAACATTCGTTTAAGTTAAACAAAAATCAGGATTTATGTTTTTTTTTATCATAAATGTAGAGAAATTGGGATTGTTCTACTCTGAAAATCCATGATTTCCCATGTATTTTTTTTTTTACTGACTCCAGACTAAGTTCACCGAGATACCTATACACATATACGTCTTGTATCGTGGTTTTATTTGTCGTGCTGAGTTTAACGGTGCACTTACCCTTGACATGCGGTAAATCCTGGTCTTGTCTGCTCTGCTCTCAACAGTATCTTTGAGATTCTCTGTTTACCTCCTTGAACAGATCTTCAGAAACACTATGACGTCTGCTCACGTGTCTACTAGGGGTGGGCGATACCAAAATAAATACAAATAAATAAAAGCATGCCCTTACATGTTTTCTGTATGTTTTATGTACTTTCCTGTAGAAGACAGCAATGTGTCACGATTTATGAGGTTTTACGATTTATTACTTGAATTAACTGAATTTATAGACATTAAATTCCCACAAAATTATTATTATTATTATTATTATTATTATTATTATTATTAGAGAACAACAAATGTTTTAAAACTTAGATTAGGTTGCAGGTCTTTTACAGTAATTTCAGCAGGATCCTTGTAATATCCATAGCTGTTGGGGAGTCACCTGGGTGAAATGGGAAAAGAATTAAGTCTGGTCCAGTTTAAAGCCTAAATACAGGAGTCTCTTTTAATGTTTTTAACTGGGTTTGTTGTTTTAGTAAAATGGTTTTCACCTTCATATGTTAAATCTCTCTCTCTCTCTCTCTCTCTCTCTCTCTATATATATATATATTCCCACACATTGTTATATTGTGTTTTTGTACAGTATTGATAGTTTCTATAATTGTGTCGTGATAGTGGTGGTATTAAGAGGTGGATTAAGTCTGGTACGTCCTCACTGAAGGTCCAGGTACCAAATGCACGGCCCACAACTGATCAGAATATAGTCTATATATAATCAATCTGCTGAGTTAGCATTAACTAAACTAACTAAAATGACTAAAATATTATATTTCACTGCTACAGCTACCTGGATATAAATTTACTCTAAAAAAAAGACTAGGCCAGTGTCTCACTGCCAGAGATTGTGATGGATTATCCTGCTCCTGGTTTGGGTTCTTTTGCAGTTCTCCTTTTAATGTGTTTCTCTAGACTGGTGGTGTTGCACAGTAGTGAATAATCTTCCTACACACACTGCAGTTTGCAACGTTCTCATTTATATATATATATATATATATATATATATATATATATATATATATATATATATATATATATATATATATATATATATATAATAACTCCCCATTTTTCTCCTCTTTCTTTCTGTCATCTCTCTGTCTAGCAGCATAAACAGTGTCTGCTTGTCAAGTGAAGACTGGAGAACTAAACAGTTGAAGGAATGGGTTTCAATGTTGATTTCAATTTTGAAATTGTTCTAGAGAGAAAAGAAATATGTGACAAAATTTGGTTATGTAATAAGTAATTATTTATTGAAGATAACAGATTTTGTTGTATTGTGGAAAAAAAGTTTAAATGTTTACATCTCACATAGACGTATCTGATGTAGAGATATGGGGGAAATACCGCCCCCTAGTGGAGCAAGGGAGGGAGTGTTCTAAAAGAATAAAGGAGTGTTCATTAATGAGTTGGCCTGCTTGGCTTATTCGAGCATAAGAATATTATTTCAGAGCCATCCTAAAACAACAATAAACCCATTGTTTAAATAATATAATGTTTCCTTTTCTCATTTGGGTTCGATTACATTCTATTTTAAGTCACGCGGACATTTATTTCAACTTATGTTGTGTTGTTCCCGGAACCATTTGATTGTAACACACACCGGTAACGCAAATGCGGAAGTAGTGTATACAAGAAAACAAATCAGTTAAAAAGTCAGATTTTATTGATTATAATTCTATAATGGCAGTAAACGGGGTGCATTTGGAGTCAGATGCCTTTCTAGTGTGTATGAATCACGCCTTGAGTACAGAGAAAGAAGAAGTCATGGGGCTGTGCATCGGAGAGGTGGAGTAATGACATTGTTTTCCTGAATAATGTGTCGCATGATGGAGTCTCGATCTCCTTCATTCATCAGTGTCGATATCCGTGTGTGTTTAATAATAATAATGATGATGATAATAATAACGATCATCACCTCTGCAGGTGGATACGAATCGCATTGTCCACATCCATTCGGTTATTATTCTGCGGAGGTCCGACAAGAGGAAGGATCGAGTGGAGATTTCTCCTGAACAGCTTTCTGCAGCCTCCACTGAAGCTGAGATATCCTTTCACCACACACTCCATCATTTTACACAAATGGTATTTGGCACCTTTAATCAGGGCGACTTACAGTTATCTCAGTTATACAGCTGAGCAATTAGTGCTGGGATTTGAACTCATGACCTTCTGATCAAAGTCCAACATCTTAGTGGTGGAGGAAAACCACAAACCATGTATTTGAGTTAAAGTAGAAACACTCAGTAAAGTGTCCATTTAAACTTTCACTTGAGTAAAAGTACTAAAGTTTTTGCCTCTTCAGTATCCTATGATTTATTATAACAAATAACAAGTAAATAATAACAAGACTCGAATGTGACTCTCAGCACACTGATCTATTAATAGAATGATATTAATGACTCAAACACTGATTGATTTCTATTACAATTATCATGAACCCAAAACCTTCTTTTCATCTACTTCAGTAAAATCGTGTAAATGAGGTCACGTGTGTGGTGGTGAGTTCGAGTCTGGAGTTTCTTCATCATTTATTCCTCTAAATGTTCTGCTGAATTTCAAACTTTTTTTGAGGTGTTTTGATAAAACATCAGAATTACACATTGCTGATACTTTTTACTGTAAATGTTATTTATAAAAAGTCCTGAAATATCTTGATAACCTCATCTTTTAATACGCATTTATACATTATTTCTAAGAAATGTGAATATTTTCGGCACTTTCAGGAGACCGAGAGCAAATAATTACCGGCAGAACTACAGAAACAAACTACAAAATTACTCATTTTGTTCCAGTTTGGAAACAGTGATGTTTGTGTTTCCAATACAAATGATGCAGCTATGAGACCGATTTCGTTCTCCTTTTCTTAAACTATGACTAAAGATTTACCTGAAATGTGTTCATCCCGTCTGTATACGTCACGTGTCCTGCAGAACCCATTAGATTCATTCTGATCTTATTTGTAGGTACAGTGAGTGTAAGAATGTGAGGGATATGACGTCCAAATACAAAGGAAAAAGTTTGATTTCTTAACCTCGGAGCACAGACAGGCTGAGATGACTGGGCGTCCTGTACGGGTGGTGGGATGGTACCACTCTCATCCTCACATCACCGTCTGGCCTTCACACGTCGGTCTGTGAAGCATGGGCTTTTTCAGAGATCTGCAGAACACACACACACACACACACACACACACACACACACACACATTCTTCTTTTATCACACACTTTGTTCAATCGAGTATTTACAGTGTACTAATATAATACGAGTGTACTTTACTAATTTAAGTATTTTATTTGTACGTGTTTATTAAGTTGAAAATTAAAGTTTAATTTACTGTGTGTGTGCAGATGTAAGGACTCAGGCCATGTACCAAATGATGGATCAGGGTTTTGTCGGACTCATCTTTTCTTGCTTCATAGAAGATAAGAACACAAAGGTAAGAGAAAAACAGAAAAAGACACATGAGGGGTTTCGGCCTGAATCTCAGGTTCTGCACGTACCTCTAACACGATTACGAATTAAAAATCAGCAATTCGATTCTGAATCAGATTCGGTTTCATCTGATCCGAATCTGTTCAGAGTCCAGGGACAGCTTTATGTAGACAACTGAGTATAAGATTATGTGCTTTCTTAACATCTTTTTCCAAATTTAGTTCCGTTTACTGTTTTAATGAGCTCCACTCGTCTGGGAAGATGTTCCATTAGATTTTGAGGAGATTCGTTTAGTGTGTTAGTAAAGTCAGGAAGTGATGTAGGTGAGAAGGTGAGAAGTTCTGGGGTGCAGTCAGCATTCACACCCATCCTAAAGGTGTTCAATAGGGTTTAGAGCTCTATAGTAGGAGATCTTCCACTTCAACCCATTGAAAATTGTCATGCTGGAGCAGGTTTGGGTCTCAGTTCAAGTGAAGGGAAAATTTCATGCTCTTGCATCCAAAGACGTGCGATACAATTGTGTGCCTCCAATTTTGTGTAAGTTTTGAAAAGAACCACATGTATATGGAAAAGTCAGGTGTCCCAGTACTTTTGATGATACAGTGTTATGTGTATATTGTAAGGTATGTGGTAAAAGACATAGTTTCAGCTTTATAATTAAGAATTACATTAAATTAACATTATCAGTAGCTGGCGTTATTTCTGGCTCTCTTTCGCCCCCTAGTGGAGTAACAGCTTTGAATACAGTAACCATGCACAATAGTTTTTTACATTTTTTAATTTAAGAACATTTTACTATTTGTAGGTAAAGCGATACTCGTGATCTAAGTTGAGTACAATAAAAAAAAATTTTAACAGGAATAGGAGATTGTATTTTTTATTTATTTTTTATCAATTCTGATGGCAGATTTTGTTCATTGTACTGTTTGTGGTTCTCTTTCAGACGGGTCGAGTTCTGTACACATGCTTTCAGTCGGTTCAGGCCCAGAAAGGCTCAGAGTAAGTCACAAACATTTAAAAATATAAATTTGTGCAGAAATCCTACTTCAGTTTATCACTAAATATTCGTATATCAATTAAAAGTAATTCATTAATTAATTTCTGACGTCTGGAAGTTTGTAAGATATAAACTGAAAAATTATAAATAAATACATCAAATAAACATTATTTGGAAATGGTCTGTTTAGCATCCTTAGCTTTGCTTAGCTCTTTAGCCTTCATAGTATATACTCATTTACATTAAGGTGCCTTTATCCAAAGCATCTTTTAGTTATTTTATTTATACACTGAGCGGATGAGCTTTGAGTTGGAGGAATAATAATACTGTATAATATTATATATTACTGTATAAGTTTCCGGAATAAAATCCTCTTCCTCTGTGTTACTCCGAGGTATGAGAGAATTGAGATTCCGATCCATGTGGTTCCTCACGAGGCCATCGGCAAAGTGTGCCTGGAGTCTGCAGTGGAACTTCCCCGAATTCTCTGTCAGGAGGAACAGGACACCTACAGGAGGATTCACAGGTGGAATAAACTCTTCTTAGGTCTTTCCATGAAAGAGGAAAAATAATGCACCGTATGTTTCCTGAAATCCACAGAAGAGTTTATTAAGTAGATTTATTTAAATAATAATGAGCTCGGGATCCAGTGCAGTGAAGGAATAAAGAGGATGGAATAAAATAATTAAACTGATGTGCTCCGGAGGTTAAATCAGAAAACACATTATACTTTAAATCTCATTTGTGTAATGTTCCTGTGGAGATCTGTCCTCTCCAGGAAGGTCTAATCCAAGGTCACGTGGTAATTAAACACTGCTCATTATAATGATTCGATTTCTTCTTATGAAATGTGTACCATTGAGAAATAAACTAAATCTCTCTTTCTCTCTCTCTCTCTCTCTCTCTCTCTCTCTCTCTCTCTCACTCTCTCTCTCTCTCACTCTCACTCTCACTCGCTCTCTCACTCTCTCTCTCATTGTAGTTTAACACATTTGGATCCAATCACAAAGATACACAATGGATCAGGTACATCACTTTACTCTAATCTCTGTGCTCTACATACCCTGTTATTATTATTAACATTGTAATAGTTTTGGTAGTTAAATTGGGGTAGGTGTTGATGTTAGCAGAGGTACTAGTTGTTGTATTGGTTGTAGCATAATATAGTATTAATTAACTAGTATTAGTAGTAGCTGTAGTTTTAGGAGTTATAAGAAGTAGTTCTTACATTACTAGTCTTTGTAGTAGTTGCTATAAATTGGAGTTGGAGTCAGTGTTGTTAAAGTTGTAGTTGGAGTCAGTGTTGTAGTTGGAGTCAGTGTTGTTAAAGTTGTAGTTGGAGTCAGTGTTGTAGTTGGAGTCAGTATTGTTAAAGTTGGAGTTGGAATCAGTGTTGGAGTTGGAGTCAGTGTTGGAGTCAGTGTTGAGTTGGAGTCAGTGTTGTTAAAGTTGTAGTTGGAATCAGTGTTGAGTCAGTGTTGTTAAAGTTGTAGTTGAGTCAGTGTTGGAGTTGGAGTCAGTATTGTTAAAGTTGTAGTTGGAGTCAGTGTTGTAGTTGGAGTCAGTGTTGGAGTTGGAGTCAGTGTTGGAGTTGGAGTCAGTGTTGTTAAAGTTGTAGTTGGAATCAGTGTTGGAGTTGAGTCAGTGTTGGAGTTGAGTCAGTGTTGTTAAAGTTGTAGTTGGAGTCAGTGTTGGAGTTGGAGTCAGTGTTGTTAAAGTTGTAGTTGGAATCAGTGTTGGAGTTGGAGTCAGTGTTGGAGTTGGAGTCAGTGTTGTTAAAGTTGTAGTTGGAGTCAGTGTTGTTGTTGTTATTTCTGGTGTTGTAGTTGTAGTTAGACTACTAGTCGGTGTTGGAGTTGTAGTTTGAGTTGTAGTTAGAGGTGTAGTTATAGATGTAGTGTAAATAAAGGTTAGTGTTTGAATCTCTTTCAAAGAGATGTGTGTGTGTGTGTGTGTGTGTGTGTGTGTGTGTGTGTGTGTGTGTGTGTGTGTGTGTTTTAGTATTCACCAAAAACCTGTGCAGTCAGATGTCAGCAGTTAGCGGGCCGCTGTTGCAGTGGCTGGAGGACCGACTGGAGCAGAACAAAAAGAGCATCATGGAGCTGCAGAAGGAGAAAGAGAGACTGACACAAGAGCTGGATTCAATGTGAACATCATCACCATCACCATCACCATCATACCTTACACTATTCTTGTTGTCAGTGTTTGTAACCACGTATACACAGGTGGCACAATTTCTGCTTGTCTTTTTTTCACGTGCCGGATGTGACAGAAATGTAAATAGAGAAAATAGTAAAACAGATAATAAATATGTTTATATTCAATGTTTCTGTGCATCTTTTACATGATATACTTTACTTTTTATATTCATATTTGTTTATGAATGAAATATAATGGCAGTACTGTTTGTGTTTTCCACCAGTGATGAAGCAGTACATAAAGCATGTATTTGAGTTAAAGTAGATCCAGTAGGTAAAATGTGACTTCAGTAAAGTAAAAGTGTCTCTTTAAACTTTCACTTGAGTAAAAGTACAAAAGTTTTTGCCTTCAAATGTACTTCAGTATCCAAAGAAGTGATTTATTATAATTATAATGTATTATAATTTATATCACAAAACTCTTTGCTTAAACGACTTTGCTGAGGCAAGTTAGGAGTTTCTTCATCATTTATTCCTCTCTAAATATTTAAATAAACCTTTATGACATCACCTCATGTAAATGTAATGAAATCCACAAGTGCTAGTTTAGCTAGTGTATCAGACTAGACTAGTTAGGTTGTAGTTGTTTTCTTTGCAAACTACACACTTTATGACAAACCACATACTATAAATTATGTTATGCAGCTAAAAGAAATGTTTCTCTGTGCATTAAAGCAAAGCAGGCAACAGCATAACCTACGTGATATACAGTTATTTCATTAAATGCATTATTCTTTATTCTCCTCATCCCGAGATGAGTGATAGAGCTGCACACACACCGTTACCTTCTGCACGTTTCCCCAAGTCAAGTCAAGTTTATTTGTATAGCGCTTTTCACAACAGACATTGGCTTAAAGCAGCTTTACAGAAATCAACAGTCAAGGTGAATGGTGTGTGTTTATCCCTGATGGAGACTGTGGTGAAGGAAACACTCCCTTAGATGTTATGAGGAAGAAACCTTCAGAGGAACCAGACTTAAAAGGGGAACCTCATCCTCATTTGGGTGACATCAAGAGTGTGATCATAAATCTTTAAACAATACAGAACACTGGAGAGTGAGAACTAAATCACTACTTCTTTTTTCTCAATTGGTCTCCTGAGGGTTTACACCTTTATATAATAATAATTATAATTTGGATTCAGTTCACGTTACTGGTGAGACGTCACCCAACCCCCCTCCTCTCCTTTCTGAGTGTATGAGTGAGGGAACTTCTCCGGGTGGTGGGTGCAACACTCTCCGTGCCGCATAACCGGGAAGATGGCACTCTGTGCGTCTGCACACGTCTCCTAAATCCGCCACTGCCAAGAGCCAATCAGAAGACAGCGTGCGCTCGAGCCTGATTGGTGACTCGCTGCGTGTTTCACCAATTACGTTTCTATACGTAATAATAATAATAAAAAGAAACGACTGATTTGGCGATTTGGCGATATGACGTTGAGTAAAAAGTTACATATTTCAATTTGGAATGTAGTGAAGTTAAAGTCAAAGTCTCCCCAAACGGAAATACGTAAGTAATACTAGAGAATTGTTTTTATGGAGTTTATGTTGAAAGAATTACATTTATTAATAAAAATATAATTATTAATTATAAAATGAAGTAAAATGTTAATACAGTACAGTACTCTCAGTAATCTCAGTTTGCAAACCAGGAGAAGGTGGGAGTGGAGGACGCTATCATCTGCATGTCACCGATTCGTCTCTCTCACCTGGACAGTGCCAGCAGGGCTGTGAGAATTACATTTCTGGACTTTTCCATTGCTTTCAACACCATCCAGCTGTTGCTCCTCAGAGATAAACTGACAGAGATGGGAGTGAGCTCACACCAGGTGGCATGGATCCCAGACTACCTGACAGGCAGACTTCAGTACGTACGACTGGGGGACTGCAGGTCTGACAAGGTAATCAGCAGTACAGGAGCACCACAAGTGACTGAGCTCTCTCTGGTCCTGTCCACCCTGTACACATCGGACTTCCAATACAACTCAGAGTCCTGCAACGTACAAAAGTACACTGCTATTGTCGGCTGTATCAGGAGTGGACAGGAGGAGGAGTACAGGAAACTAATCCAGGACTTCGTTACATGGTGTGAATTTAACCACCTCAACACCACAAAGACCAGGGAGATGATGGTGGACTTCCAGAGGCCCATGTCTCAACCTGAGCCTGTGACTATTAACGGTGACTGTGAGGAGATTGTGAAGACCTACAACTACCTGGAAATGCATCTGGATGATAGAATGGACTGGACTGCCAACACAGATGCTCTGTGCAGGAGAGAGCAGAGCCAGCTGTAATTCCTCAGTAGGCTGGCATCCTTCAAAAAGCTGCTGCAGATCAGACTGTCATGGCAAGTGCCCTCTTCTATGTGGCGGTGTGCTGGGGAGGCAGCATCAAGAAGATAGACGCTTCATGTGTGGACAAGCTGGTGAGCAAAACAGGCTCATTTGGAGGCTCGGAACTGGACAGCCTGACATCAGTGGCAGAGAGACGGGTGCTGAGCAGGTTCCTGTCAATCATGGACAAACCACTGCATCCACTGCACAGCATTGTCTCCAGGCAGAGGAGCAGCTTTAGTGAAAGGTGGCTGTCACTACCCTGCCCACTGACAGACTGAGGAATTCGTATCGCGTAACCACGGCGATAAACGGGGGATTACTGTATTTATACAGTACCAGTCAATATCCTTATTAGTGCTACTACAACTACTGGAGAAATCCATATTATGGCAAGAAACATTCAGTTAAGCAAAGAGAAAAGATCCATCATTACTTTAAGAAATGAAATTCAGTCAATCCAAACCATCTCAAGAACTTTAAATGTATCTCTTTAAGTGCAGTCTCCAAAACCATCAAACGCTATGATGAAACAGGCTCTCATGAGGACCATCCCAGGAAAGGAAGGCCAAGAGCTACCTCTGCTGCAGAGGATACATTTATTAGAATTACCAGCCTTAGAAATATCAGATTTACATAAATGCTACTCAGAGTTCAAATGGTAGATATATTTCAACATCCACTGTTCAGCGGAGACTGTGAGAGGAGTCTGACCTTCAACGTCAAATTGCAGCAAATAAACTATTAATTCAGAAGAACCACAAGCAGAAGATACTTTATTAAACCCTAAATTAAACCCTAAATAAATGTAAATTCAATGTAGCTCATGATTATACACACTGAAGCAAATCCATTACGACTCTGTAGTTTGAAAAACATCTCAAATCTTTTTGAGTTTCATTAAAAATATTTACAGAGAAACCTCAGAAGTGCTTTGATACGCTCTAAACATACAAATGGTGTTCATTCGAAACTGATCTGTTTGGAAATTATGATACTTAATAGAAAATGTTCCAAGAACAAGCCAGAAGGATTTATTTATTAAATCTAAACACGTGTTCTTTTGGTTTATTTTTATTCGAAATGGTTGTCATGCTCTATTTGTTCCACAAGGGGGCAGAAAAGTCAAGTTGACAAAGAGTAAATGATTTCACAAGTAAAAAGAAAATATACAGTATGCAGAGAAGCTTCTCACATTTTTCACCAGAAGATCAGTTTTGATTGCAGGAACCCGTCACACCTGTAAAAACCTGACACTTTTATGGGTAAAAGATAACAAAATTAAAAGATTTGACGATTACGGCTGAAGAGAAAATCGCAATGTGATAAAGAATAACGGAAGAAGAAACTTAGATTTATTCCAGTATGTATATGTTTATATATAAAAACACAAAAATGTATATGATTTGTTTCAGACCTTTACTGTCACTGCATCACCTTGTTTGCTGATTCATACATGCTGGGTGAGTGGACAGGCTAATATTGTGAAGGCCATGCTCCTGGGCATATGAGGAAAGAAAAAGAGAGGGAGGGAGAGGACAGATCTCCTCCTCCTTCACGTCAAATTTCTGTTTATTACCCTTGGCACGTGGCACCTTATATTGAGTGCAAAGGAGAACCGACTCCAACGTGCATTCCTCTATAAATCTGTGAGATTGCGAGTGCTCGCTCATGATTATCTCATAAACTTGGTGTGTGGAGACTGTCCACTTCATTAGAAACACATCTACACCTTTTCATCCACACAATTTCAGCCTGCATCAAACATCGGAATCAAGAGAATTCCTGCGATCTCAGTTAATCACTGCGACTGTTTTAAACACTGTAAAGTTCAAACAGAAAGAGAAACGACTGAGCAAACGGAACTTCTGCAGGAGGTTGATGAGAGAGTGCAGAAGAACGACCAGAAGGCATTCCCAATCAAATCACCACGCTTTACAACTGTTGTGAAGATCACATCATGGTTATGAAGAACAGGAATCTGAGGCTGCACCAAACAACTACCGAAGACCAGAAGATTTCATTTCTTATGATTTGAAGGTGTATATACACTGTACGACCAAACGTTCATGGTCACCTGACCACTCGAGATTGCTATGTACTTTTTGAACATCTACATTGTGCTCCCATTTGGTGTTATTGTAATCGCCACTTTTTTTGGGAAGATGTTCCTCTAGATTTTGTGGAGATTCATTCAGCCAGAAGGGTGTTAGTAAAGTCAGATACCGAGGTACAGGTAGGTGAGAAGGTGAGGAGACCTGTGGTGCAGTCAGCGTTCACATTTAACCGAAAAGTTTTAATAGGGTTTAGAGCAGGAGATCTTCCACTCCAACTTATGTCAGGTGTCACAATACTTTTAGCTATATAGTGTATATGAGGAAGAAAGCTGCTGTAAACTCTTTGCTCCTCAGATATTCCTCTGGTGGGGGATCTAATGACTTTATGACCGATAACATCTTGGATGTCCTATGTGTCTATAAATATCAGGATAAAAACAAACGATGTAAACACTGCCCCCTATAGGAGAAATATAAATAATAATAATAATAATAATAATAATAATAATAATAATAATAATAATAATAAATATAGCTGCAAGCAGCGATGGCGGGCCCTCGCACATTTGTGTATCGCTATACGGTGCCTTCCAGAAAACAATGCACGGTGGGCAAGTGCATCAAGTGGGTAAATATCAGTGGACTATTTTATGTTGTTACTGACCCATTTGTGGACTGTAGGTAAAAGAAACCCCACATTTTAGACAAACGGGGGCACTAGTGAGCTACTTAAGAGACACACCATTGTCCGACCTTTTTGTCCACACTTGTGATGTATGTGACTTGTCAAATGTGATGTATGTGTCAAATTTCAAGATAATCTAAGCACGCCAAAAGCCTTAAATATGCCTGAAATAAAAGTAAAGTTTGACGCGTTGCCATGGGAACAGCGTTCGAGATATCAAAAATCACATTGCAAATTATCATCTACAATGTCTCCGCATCATGTTGATTACGTTTGGTGTCAATCGCATAAATATCCTGGGAGGAGTATTTAAAGGTCACCACATGCAACTGTCAAAAATCCACCTTTTGTGACTGACACACTTCCTGGCGCCTGTTGGTGGCGCTATGTCCAAGATTCACAATAGGCACATCGATGCGATCGGAATCCTTGGCCAAACATACAAACCGCGTGTCATACAATTAGAAATTTTTTTGCTTTAGATATTAGACACTTCCTGTTTCTCTGAATTCGCCATAAATTTGTCGCCTCGCCATGGCAGCACCGTTCGAGATATCAAAAATCCCTTCACAATTTCGCAAGTGCAATGTCTCGGCATCATGTTCACCACTTCTGATGTCAATCGCATGAATTCCCTAGGAGGAGTATTTAAAAGTTCACCACATGCACTTTTGAAACCATCCAAAATGGCTGACTTCCTGTTGGGCGGAGCTAATAGGTTTGATTGTGAAAGTTGTTCGGGTCGATGGGATCTATATGCCTACCAACTCTCGTTCATGTGCGTACATGTTTGCCTGATCTGTGCACCAATATTTGTTGTTTACATTACAGGGGGCGCTACAGAGCCCTATTGCTACGCCTATGTTCCAGCCTTTGACAGGTCCTAATGGCAGACGACTTTGACGTCTGTGCCAAATCTCCGGTGTTTTCGAGCATGTTAAGGCACCCAAAGTGCATGCCAAGTGCTTCAATACGCCTGAAAATGAAAGTTTGAGGCGTTGCCATGGGAACGGCGTTCGAGATATCAAAAATTCCTTCGCAATTTATTATCTACAATGTCTCAGCATCATGTTGACCACGTTTGGTGTCAATCGCATAAACATCCTGGGAGGAGTATTTAAAAGTTCACCACATGCAACTGTCAAAAAATCCACCTTTTGTGACTGACACACTTCCTGGCGCCTGTTGGTGGCGCTATGTCCGAGATTCACAATAGGCACATCGATGCGATCGGAATCCTTGTCAGAACATACACACCGCGTGTCATCCGAATAAGACATTTTTTTGCTTTAGATATTAAACAATTTAGCAAGTCCAATGTCTCGGCATCATGGTCACCACGTTTGATGTCAATCGCATGAATTCCCTAGGAGGAGTATTTACAACAAACCAAAATGGCTGACTTCCTGTTGGGCGGAGCTCATAGTTTAAAGCGCGAAAGTTGTTCGGCTCGATGAGATCTATATGCGTACCAACTCTCGTACATGTGCGTACATAATTGCCCGATCTGTGCACGAATGTTTGTTTTTTAATTACAGGGGGCGCTACAGAGCCCCCCTGCCACGCCTGAATACCGGCCTTTGTCCGGCCCTAGTGACAAAGGACTCTGACGTGTGTGCCAAATTTCAAGAGTTTTCGAGTATGTTAAGGGACCTCTAATGACCAATGTGTGTAAAAAAAAAAAAAAAAAAAAAAAAAATTCTAAGGAAAACAATAGGGCTTCGCACCTCTGGTGCAGGCCATTCTGCCCTGCTCCTCGGTGCTCGGGCCCTAATAATAATAATAATAATATGTTTTAAAGTTTACGGTGCAGGAAAGAAGAATAAAACAGATTGAATTTGTTCTCTTATCTCCATCTTCCTTCAGAGGTGATCTCTGGCCTCACTTTCATGACCGTTTGTACTTTTTTCCTTTCTACTCTTCTACAGTGTTTCAGTGGATTGTTAAGTGGAGGGAAGTCGAGCAGACGTGAAGACGAGGTCGCTGCAGATGTCAGAACACAGCATTTGTTTCTGAAGGGATGTAGAACACAAGAACGGAACCCATGACCTTAAAAGTTTAGCAGAAGTTTAGAAAGTGGACGACGAGGCAGAATTTTAATATTTGCATTGCTTTTTTTTTTTGCAAGTGACTCGAGTGCTCGAGGATTTGATTTATGAGCTCATACATCAAGTTATATTTTATTTTTACAAATGGCACTTTTACATTATCCCTCCCAATGCACGCTTTTTTTTTTTTTATTTTTCATCCGGTTCCAGAAACATCCATCGTTTCCAACTTTCCGAAGTCACTCCATCAAAGACAGCGGCATCCAGCCCTCTCCTCCCTCTCTCCCTCAGTCATCCCTCCATCCATTCCTCCCTCTATCCATCTCTTACTACCCCCATCCATTCCTCCATTCCTCCTTCCATTCATCCCAGGAGTGTTTACAGCTTTGATTAAACTCTGAGATTTATTCGCTCTATTCCAAGCAGAAATCCCCCATCCCCACCTTTTATTCACTCAAATCCATTTAATAGCATCTGCTGCTGTTGCAAATCAAAGAATCCGTGAATGTGAAAAAAGATTAATACAGCACATCCGGGTGCAGGCGGCATGTTGGAGCTGCGTATTTTTTTTCTTTGCGTAGGTGAGACGGGAGGAGTGAATGAGGTGGAATGTGAAAATTCATTGCGATGGACTCTGGGATGAGTAATGGCAACATAACCAGCAGCTCCTGCGGCTCCTCTGGTGGAGAAGGTCACTCAACCTGTATGGCGTAAACATCGATTTCCCATCTCCTTCATCCTCCTAAATCAGCTTCCTGGTTAAAGAAGAGAAAGTTATCACGAGGTTGGGGATTGATATTTATATGCAGGCTTTCAAACAGCTTTCTTGCCTGGTGTCTTTCTCTCTCAGGCATCTCAGAGTCGACACGTTTCTCTCCTCAATGAACGAGTCTTCATAACAGCTGTGAGGTTTTTCTGTGCACAAACTCCCTAAGACTTCATGAGGAAGAAACCTTAAGAGGAACTCAAAAGGGAACCTCATCCTCATCATCAGCACCAGATGTTCATTCATTGCAGATCCATCATTGTTGAAGTGTTTAGTGATGGACGCTTACGTGCAGAATTGTTCATGCAAACTGTGGTCCTGAGCACATTGTAGCAGACTGGTGATAATAATTACAGTTCAATCTATCGTCAAAGTTCTGGAGTTGCTCAGTAACTTCATAGATCTTTAGGCTGTAGATGATGATAATGAAGCTGTTGGAGTGAACACCTGGTGCTGTTTTTCATTTCTATTTCTCATTTCAACGTTTTCTTCTCCAGTTCATCAAATTGTATCTTGAGCCGTTTATCAAAATCCCCATATTCACTAGAGGTGGCCAAAGTCCACACATCCTTCACTCAGTAGAAGTGCAGATACTGATGTTTTAAAAGACTCTGGTAAAAGCTGAAGTTCTGACTGCACTTTTTTACTCAAGTTAAAGTAAAGAAGTTTGTGCTCCGACATGTTCTTCAGTAAAAAGTAGTGATTATTACTACCTGTTTTAGTGTCATGCTGGAAACTGAACCTCACGTCATATCAATATATTAATATAAAACTAATTAAAAATGTTGTTCTCTAATGAATGTCTCCAGACTGAAGATCCACCATATAGAACACAAGCAGAGAAAAGATGATGATGATGATGATCAGGAATGTCTCTGTTCTCAGTCATTTTCTCATCACTGACTCCCTCTGTCTCATCCACATTAACCCCAGACTTCTTACTACCTTCTGCTCTGCTCACTGTGAGCTTCAGAATCTAGTCTACGTCTGTGGTGTGAGAGACAGGAAATGATCCACCAGTGAATTAAAAAAAAGCACAATGACAGGAAGCAGGTTGATGAGCTGAAAACGGTGCAGTGAGAAGAAAATATTGATGATGTCACCAAACAGATTAAAACTAAAGTAACAAGTCTGTTTTGAAAATGTAAGAAGTAGAAAGTACAGATATTTGTGTAAAAGTGTAGAGTAAAAGTAAAAAATAAAGTAAAAATACTGATACCAGAAAAATCTACTTAAATACAGAAACAAAGTATTTGTACTTCATTACTTCCCTCATTTCGTATTCTCCATAGAAGTTCCACCACACGCAAAACTCCTCCATGTAGCTCAGTGAGGTCATTAGGAAATGTGTACAATCTCTGTTTCACAATTCTCATAAAAATGTATATTGTTGCCAAAAAAGAGTAAAATTTTCATCATGAGTCTGTCTCTGTCTGTCTGTCTGTCTGTCTGTCTGTCTGTCTGTCTGTCTGTCTGTCTGTCTGTGTTTTCCTATCATGTTCAGATAAAGTCTAGCCCCAGTATTCATCTCTGATTGAGCTGAACATCTTCAAGCCGTTGACCTTCAGACAGCTGGAGGATTATCTGCTTTTACTAAACCACATTGTTCATATACAACAACAGAATCACACACATTTTCATAATACAGCAAAGCAGACACGTCGCCTGGACGAGAACTTGTGATTGTTCTTACTTTCTCACTGAACTTTTTCTTGTGTTTTTGCCTGTGATGTGATGGACAGCTTCATCCTTTATCCATGGGACTGAGCTAATCGCATTAGTACTGATCTTTTTTTGTTTGTGTGTGAATCCTACAGCGTCATCACAACAGAAGATCTCAAATTGAGTTCTTAAAATGAAGCGTTTCCAGATGCAGAACGAAGCTGCGCTTGCACAAAAAAATGTGATTCATCAACAAACAGTGCTGAGGAAAAGATCTAATCGTATAAGCTGCACAAATCCAATTATACCAGATTGTCAAAAAAGGCAACCAGATAAAGAAAAAAGACCGAGCAGCCTGGGCATCAGCAGTGGGTGGGGTGACTTCCTGCTGGCACAGGAAATGGGTATCACATTGACTTTATTGCACAAGGAAGTGACAAGGAAATAGTTTAAATGCATGTCAGTAGGAAAAAGGAAGCCTGCAGTCATTTTATTAGCATTTCTATTTTTCTTATATACGTATAAACATGACCATACTTAGAGTTACTATTATTATTATTATTATTATTATTATTATTATTATTATTATTATTATTATTATTATATTTTTAATTTTTTTATATATTATCTCATGATATATGAGTTCATTCACAAACTCCTAGCAATCTGCTGCAATGATAATAAAAAAATATGTATACAACAAAAAATGTATTTTATACAAATTTTATTTTTGTTATAAAATTTTTTATAACAAAAATTTATCATATTTTAATCTATTAATTTTTATAATACATTAAAAAAATGTGATTATTAAATATAATTTTTATATAATTATATATATATATAAAACCAATTCAATCATAAATACATTTCCCATTTCTTTTTTTGCATTGTACACTTTTTGTTCTTTTTTTGGAAACTTCAATACACAAAAACATTAATTATGTATTTAAGGACAATATTAATCATTTTACATATATGGCATTTTGGCAGAAGCCCTTATTCAGAGCAACTTACAAATAAGCAGTTTAGGGTTAAGGGTCTTGCTCAAGGGCCCAGCAGTGGCACCCTGGTGGTACTGGGATTTGAACTCATTTCTAAGGTCCAATGCTTTAACCCCCAAGCTACCATCTCCATTTGTGCCAGTCCACACTATCCAGAACAACTTCTCCAATTATCAACAATATTCAAATACATTTGTAAACTATAATAAGAATTATGATTCATTTGCCTGATTTAAAACCTATTGTGGAAACATTAAAACCCCAACATGGACAATCGCCTCATAATGACGATCATCAAAAACGCCATAAAGCTCCGGATGCATAAATCCCCCCCCCATGTCACCACCGGCCGAAGGGAGCGGCACTGCCTCATTAAAAAAGAATATTAGAGTGACCGGGGAAGAGGATTGTCTATTCTCGGGTTCAGTGGTTCATTTGATAGAGGCTTTACCAACCAAATAAATAAAAGATGTCTTGCTGTATCAGGCGCTTTCCGACAAATTAAACGCAATCTAGTGGAACGGAGGGTTCAGAGTCGAGCGTCTGCTCCTGCTGAGTACGAGCGGCGACTAACGCACGACACGAGCCCTTCTGCCAGCACTATTACACCTTTTACAAAAGGAATACATGTGAACGGAATCACTGAAGGCTTATTAAACCCAGTAGGATCCACTTCAGTGTTCCTTTAATTGATCCGGATTATCTTTTTATGTTTGGTTAACAGTGCGATATCGCTTTAAGGTCATCGATGTGTTGTTTGGTTGTTGATGGCTGTAAATGTGGAACTCATTCCCTTCTCAGGATTAGGTGTAATATATATATATTAGTAGGCAGGATAGAAATAGGGGACATGTGATGTGATGTGGCAGGTGTATCATGAAGACATCACAGGTCCTGGATAGATTTTTTTTTTTTAAACAGTTCCTATCCATCCTGATGAAGTTCTCATCAATCTCACTGCAGCTCAGGATGATCCGAATAGCAGAACAAACCCCACTTCAGATTGCTGTGGGTGGCAAAAAAAAGGATTTAAACTGCAATATACACAAAAGGTTTTTCTGTAATGGTTCAGCTCTACAATCACTCGAATCTTCATCAGTGAACATCTGAAAACTTCAACAATGTTGGAACTATAATGAATGGACTTTCAATATCTCTCAGATCAGGATTTGATATACCTTTTTAAAATGCAATTACAGGGAATAAATTAAAATTAATTAAAAGCACAAATAAAATAAATTTTTAAAAAGAAGGCTTCTCAAATCCTGACATTCTACATGGAAAACAATATTCAATTCAATTCAATTCATGTTTATTTGTATTGCGCTTTTAACAATGAACATTGTCTCAAAGCAGCTTTACACAGATAATGTGGTGATTAAACATAAATATGTTCTTTGTAAGTATGTTTGTCCCTGATGAGCAACTGTGGCAAGGAAAAACTCCCCGAGATGGCATAAGGAAGAAACCTTGAGAGGAACCAGACTCAAGAGGGAACCCATCCTCATCTGGGTTGCACCAAATGTCCATTTGAAGCATATATACAAAGTTGCGGGGTACAGTGATGATGATCAGAAGCAAACTGCACTCCCGAGTCAGTGCAGCAGACCGCCGACACCAACTACAGTCCAATCCGTCCTCAAAGCACCCGTTCTACTCCGAATTATATGGAACCACCCAAGGTGTTGATGAGAGACCGTCCCAAGCTGCACAGAAGTGTGAAGATCCACGGAGGGGAGAGGGGCAGGAACAGTGGTCACTGGAGCCTCAGGAGCATGTTTAACTCGACCGAGAGAGAGAGAGAGAGAGAGAGAGAGAGAGAGAGAGAGAGAGAGAGAGAGAGAGAGAGAGAGAGAGAGAGAGGGTGACGGGAAGAGAAGGATATGGATTATTAAGTGTAACTATTGGTGTATGAAAGTTAATGTCACTGTGCAGTTTGGACTCCGGCAAGACTCGCTATGGCAGCATAACTAAAAGGAAGAACCAGAAGGTAACACAGACATGAGGGATCTCTGGGATAAGAGACGACCCACCACACCACCGTCAACAATATGTGGCCAAAAGTATTGGGACACCAGCTTTTCCAGCCTTATGTGGTTCTGCCTCGAACTGATCAGCTCATCAGCTCATGTTGTAGCATGAGATTTTCCCTGCTCTTGAACTAGGAGACCTGAACGTGTTCCAGCATCACAATGCCCCTGTTCACAAGCTCCATGAAGATCTGCTTTCCATGAGTTGGAAGATGTGGAAGATCTCCTGCTATAGAACTCCAACCCTTTTGAACACCTTTGGTAAGAATGTGAACGCTGACTGCACCCCAGGTCTTCTCAGCTTCTTACCTACACTAGTACCTGACTTTACTAACACCGTTGTAGTTGAATGAATCTCCACAAAGTCTAGATGAACATCTTCCAAGAAGAGTGGAGCTCTAAATGTGGAATAGGGTGTTCAAAAAACCTCAGATAAAGGCTGTGAAAAGCTGTGCACAATATTTTCATGTTCCAGGGTTTGAGGTACACAGATGAATTTTGCTGCTTCTGCATAAGAACGATGACAAAACAAGTCAATCTGCCTTTTAGGATTAACTTTAGCATACAGAGTGTATTCAGGAAGCGGGTGTACTTCCCCGTATTAATGACAGGCTGCTTTGAGGAAGCTTGAGTAGTAAGTGATGAGACAGCCGGAGCTCCTGATTACACACACGAGGATAAACGTCACTTACAGAAACAAGGGCCGTTTGTCTCCTGTACAGTTTATAGCAACGACACTCGACCCACGAGCATTTGTGCGCCTCGGTTACCAACGCAGTCACATATGCTGATTTCCTGCTTCTGGTGAGGATGTTCTTTAGGTAATAAAAAAAAAGTCTCGAGTCTCAGCGGTGACGGAAACACAAGCGTTCGTCCCGAACTGCCGGTCCAGGTGCTTGTCCTTAGGAGTTATCTTTACTCCTGTTTTCCGCATTTTGTCAAACAGTTTCTGACAGCTGTTCCCCACTCACTCAGTGAGTAAAGGGAAAGTTGGAAGGAGCAACAAGGGACCAGGATCAGACACTACCTCGTTTTCCTCTTCCTGCTTATCGCTCCCCAGGCTGCTGTAGTTGTCTGTCAAGGCCTGTAGCCTTTTCTTTTTTTGTTTGTTTGTTTTTCCATCATTTCTCTCCTCTCCTTTTTTTTTTTTTTTGCTCTGCACTCCTCTGAGCCATACGTTCCCCAGTTTGCCAACTGTTATCTAAGTGCCCCAGTTTCTGAGAGAACCAGCCCTTCCAGCCATAACACACACACACACACACACACACGCTCCTTTATAGCGTGTTGCCCAAAAACTCTGGCGATGAGGGAATCCAGAGAAAGTGGATTTTCTACAGACTGCTGTTTTCACTCCTAAGTTGTATGTTGTTGTTTTTTTTCTTTAAGAAAATAAAAAAATATCTATATAGAAATGTAAATATATAAACATACATAATAATGGTGTTTTAATTTATACTCAATATATTTTATACTTACTGACATGCCTGAGGTTTGCTGTGCATGCGTGTGTGTGTGTGTGTGTGAGAGAGAGAGAGAGAGAGAGAGAGAGAGAGGATGAGTGATGTGAGTCCTGTTTCCAGCTACACCTCCCTTTGCTATCTGTTATCTGTGAGCTCAGCCATGAGGTCTTGTGTGTGTACGTGTGTGTGTGTGTGTGTGTGTGTGTGTGTGTGTGTGTGTGTTTTAAAGGAGCTCAGTTCTGAACATAAATTTCTCAAGAGCCTAAAAGATCTGCCTGTGCAGTCGAGTCACAAAGCAGCTAAGATGCACTGCACCGACTCCCTCGCCCCTGTGATTTACCCGACTCCATCAGGAACTGGGGTAAGTGGGGGTATTTAGGGAGCTATATGTAAGACACACACACACACACACACACACACAGATACACACACTCACACACTCACACTCACACACCTGAGCTAAGCGAAATGCCTTTAGAGATGATCTGTAAACAAATCATGACCACGTGTGCGTCTGCAGTGACATAAGCAGGGCTGGAACGTGTCACTGAGTGATGCTGTTGATAAATCGATTCCCTGGTGACTTGTTTAATGCCTCATTAGTTGTTATGTCAGAGACACAAGAGCACACAGGATTACGAGCTTGTGTGATACTCGTTGTCTTCCTTCCTTCTCCTGCTCATGAATGCACGATAAACACCTTCATTGTACAGAAAAATGCAGTAAAAGGAGCGATCTCTTCTACAAACACACTCCGATTTTACATTGCAGTGTGTGTGTGTGTGTGTGTGTGTGTGTGTGTGTGTGTGGGATGCAAAATATTTCTGGTAATAAAATAAAATCACAGTAAACCCTGCTGTAATCTCTGGGTCGTGATCGAGGCTTAAGGATGACGTCATGAAGAGTTTTATTGCCACGTATAAAGTAAACACAAACACATACAGGACAAAAGGACAAAACTGGACAGTGACATATGGAAATGTTAAAGGCATTGCTTTTCTCCGGAAATCTTTCGAAAACAACGTCCTTCGCCGTCTCTCGGTTCTCTAGACATAATTTAATCAAGGTCGACGTGAACACTTTAGAGAGTCGACGCTCTGAGGTTACTGCAGAAGTAACCGTCTAAAGAGAGAACCTTGACGTTCAGAAGTACCTAAAGCTCAGCGATCAGTATTTGAAAGTCAAATCGGAGGAAGTGGAATGTTTGTTTACCGACTGAGTCGCAGCCTCTAACAATGCTCTTCTTTTTTTATATCTCACATCTCTGCTGCTGAATAAAACAATATGTAGATGTTAGGAAATGGGGACGCTAGGAAAGAAGAAGTGGTTTCATTAACACTGTTAGGGTCAAGTTCAGGTGGGTTTTTAGATAAAATTCAAATAAAACAACATGGCCACCTCCATGAGATCATGTGTCCTGTTAAATGAGTTTATTATGTATTTACTTTCTCAAAAAGCGCACAAGATTATAGATTTATCCACACGCCTATAACGATACTGTATATCTAAAGTAAATGCTGCTATAAATTCATTTCCAAGCGGGAGGTCTGAATTTCCGAGTTTTTTTATGAACGCAAACAAAATAATCATCATTTAGATTGTGCTAATTGTAGCACCCCCTAGTGTACTGGCATGCACATAGCACACAAATAAAGAAAAGCCTGAACCAATGGTCTTCATTTAGGCATTTCGTTGTTCTATGAGTCAGGTTTCAGCCTCAGAGATCTAGATGGAGGTGTGGGTTCTTCCAAATACTAGGCAGATCCTTCAGTATCATTTACAAATATCATTCCACAATAACATCATTTTCAACACCGAAGACATCAAATGGACGTTGTTTAGTTTCTGAACTCACCAGTTAGAACCATGCATTTGTCCTGTTCCTGGTTTGTACGCCAGAGATGAACTGTGAGCTCTCTAGAGGTTTACTGCAGGATGGGGGAAGGGGGGGGTAATCAAATAGAATGCAGTTTCCTCCCTTGCCAGAGTTTAGCATTAGATCGCAAGTTTGATTCCCTGGGAATCTCAGAGAATATTGCAAATTATGAATCTATTTATTTCCTTCGAGTCGCTTAGTGAGAACCTTTGCTGTAAAAAATGCAATACAAATATATTGTATTAAATTAAGTTGTTTCCAGTGCATTTCTGTTGGCTGTCAATCACAGTAACACAAGCCAAACGCACGTGTCTTCCAGCTGATGTAAAGAAGTGGGAGGATCATGCAGATGTTAGCAGCAGCAGACTGTTTGACTTCCTGATATCAGTCATTTGATATTTAAGAATGTTTTGGTGCAAATTGATCAAATAGAGGAGAAAAGCCTTGGGGTGTTTTTATCGTTAGATTATTAATATTGTGATTAATAACGTGCTTAACACGTTTGAGTCTCATATTGTTGTCTCACAACAAACCAAAAATAAAGCATGGTCACATAAATCAGTTCTATCACACAGACCATGCTGTGATTTCTTTCAGGACATACCTGGCCAATTAGTTAAATACATCCAATTGCTAGATCACTGGCAGGATTTATTCATACCTGGTGCCTGCAAAAATGTTTTTTGGATGATCTGAATGGTCCCACAGCAGTGATTTGTAATTACTGGATGCTTCATGATTGACCAGAAGATGCTGCTATTGCTCTGTCATTTTCTTTGCACTGTAGCAGTGTCTTTATCTACGTTATTGTACTTTCTCTCTCTACATAAAAACATACACACTGTATGGACAAAAGTTTGTGGACACCGGACCATTCTGCATTTAGTCTTTATTTGCTGTTATAATAATCTCCACTCTTCTGGGAACATTTTCCACTAGATTTTGTGGAGATTTGTTTGGCTACAAGTGTGTTAGTAAAGTCAGGTACTGGTGTGGGTGAGGTGAGGAGGCCTGGGGTGCAGTCAGCTTCACATTTATTATGTTCAATAGGCAGATCTTCATGGAGCTGGCTTTGTGCACAGGAGCATTGTCATGTTGGAACAGGTTTGGGTCTCCTAGTTTAAGTAAAAATATAATTCAAGTTACAGCCTCCAAAGATGTCGGATACAATTGTGTGTCTCCAACAGTTTGGAGAAGAACCACGTGTGTGTGTGTGTGTGTGTGTGTGTGTGTGTGTGTGTAAAAGAAAAGTCGTCTGTTACAATACTTTTGGCCATATATGGTGTATATATATATATATATATATATATATATATATATATATATATATATATATATATATATATATTTTTTTTCTGCATATTGACTGAGGTTTGCAGAATAAACAGAGCCAGGTTTTGTAAACAAATAAATCGAGTGCTATTAAGCTCCAAACACATCACGCATGAATAGATTTCAAGGGCGTTTTACAGTTGCTATGCAACGTTCTTCTCGTTTCGGTTAAACTTCCGGTTTATGGCTGTAAACACACAAAAAATGCTGCACAATGTAATGAGTTTTCTGGAACATTTTTTTTTGGAGCTCATGAGCTTTGGAATTGTTTCTGACCATCCAGATACTGACAAAAAAATCCAAAATGAAGCTCTATCATTCTATATTTTTTTATTATGGGAGATATTTTACTGTTTCTGTAGAAAATAGATCAAAACAAGAGAGAAAAATATGACTATATATTAAAAGGCAGGTTTTTCAGGTGCACACCATCATCCTGCTCGGAACTACAGAATTTGCAATGCAGTCTTCAGATCTTTATCCTTTTCTGAAATAGTCTTCGCACCTTTTCTGTATATTCTGTTCTCCACTCTGTATTTCCGATCGTCGGTCTTGCGTTCATGGCTGCTTTTGCTGCAGGTGAATGAGATTTTGCTATGTTTATTCTTCTCCTGATGTTCCTCTATTCACTTGGTGTGATGCTGTGCAGGTCCGTAGCATGCCGGTGCCGGTTCTGAAGCATGGCAGTGCTGCACTTCGGGTGTGAAACAGCATCATTGGCCATCAAATGGAGCAACAAAACCACACCAATAAAGTATATTGGCACATGTGCAACTTCTCTGTGGACTCTATTGCCCCTGTCTGGTTTTATGTCTTTTTTTTCATCGTCTTATTTTGTAGAAACCTATCATGCTTTTTTGTTAGACCACAACAGCCTCATTTTAAAGCGTCTTTTGTTCATGGTGCTCATTTTCATAGTTTCATAACTTAAATACAATAAAGCCGTCTGCATGCTTTTGATACTCATGACAAAAATAGGGCTTCTGGTGTCCTAAATTCCAATTTCTTCCTTCCTTTTTTCTGGCGCAATGACCACTGAGGATCTCACTCTCCCCAACTAGATCTAAAAAAAAATCACACACCAAAAAGAAATTGGCCAAAAAGATAGGTCATTGGAAAAAAATAAATTGTATCTGTTTTCCCTTCCTCAGTTTTTGTTTTGGAGAAAACGGTTGGAGGCACACAACTGGACAGAACTTCTATATAAATGTATATAGTTTCTCACAACAGTGGGAAACAGCAGGAGTTACAATGACAGTAATTTTCTGATTACCTGCTGCAGGGATGCTCATGTTCTTGACCCGACATACTTCACATTTGACACCTAAAACTGGATAAAAATAACCAGGTGATATTCAGCTGTTTGCTGTTTTGATTAAACTGCAGCTCGGCTTTGACTCGAATGGCTTTACTCAGTCATTTCAATCGTAGTGGCATCATCTTCAATTTTCCATGTGGCTGAAAGTCAGGATGAGAACACACTTCCCACCATCTTTACTTATAAAATGCAAACAGTAATATGGAAATGCATTAAAAAAAAAAATACTATGTTCAGCACATTTCCATCAATATTTTGTTGTAAAGGGCAAATACTGCAATTTTTTATCATGTCTGGCTTTCCAGAATTTTGCCTGTACCTGCTGAATGATAAAAAATAAAAACAGATAAGACGTTAAAAATCTCCACTGTGAGAAACATCTAAAACAACAGTGCAGCACTGAAACAACTGATCACATAAATCTCAGAGCTTGTCCTCTAACGCACCGGCGTTCCCCATTAAATGCGGCATCGTGTTACTTTATAGAATAAAGTTCTTGTCTCAGTTTCTCATCAGGTGATGATGTTGTACTTTAATCAAACATCTCTCCCACCAGAAAGCATTGTTTCCAGGCATTTTCCAAACTTAATTAAAGCATGTGCAAACAGATTCCTCTCTTTTAGTCCATTTTTTTTATTTTCCTAATAAAGTATAATGCTCCGTGCATCAATGATTCTCGTCCTCCACGACCCTGTCGCCGGGTTCACCACTGTTCCTTCCTTGGAGCACTACTGATAGATTCTGGCCACTGCAGACCAGGAACATCTCACAAGAGCTGCAGTTTTGGAGATGCCCTGACCCAGTCGTCTAGACGTCACAATTTGTTAAACTCACTCAAATCCTTACGCCCATTTTTCCTGCTTCTAACATCAACTTTGAGGACAAAATGTTCACCTGCTGCCTAATAAATAAATCCACACACTAACAGGAGCCATGATGAAGATCATCAGTGTTATTCACTTCACCCCTCAGTGTTATAATGTTCTGTCCGATCAGTGTATAATGAATAAATATCCGGTATCTAGGTGAAGATATGTTCTCTTTAGAGTCTGTTTCCTCTAAAGGTTTCTTCCTCAAATCATCTCAGGGAGTTTTTCCCTCATCACCAGCACCACTGTCTCGCTCAATAGGGATACAATTATATAGAAAAACATATAGGAGTAAATGGTAGAATATTAAATTGTACTATATAAACAAAAATGTTCTAAAAAAACATTGCAAAAAGAAATGCTACCTGTCTATAATTCCTCTGATTTTGTTTAGGGGAATCACGGTTTCAATATTATCCACTTCATTATCTTCCATCTTCAAACTAGATCTTACAATAGAAAAAATATTCTGTTGATCACACACACACACACACACACACACACACACACACACACACACACACACACACACAGTCACTTTGCCATGTTTTTGCCTTTTTTTTTGTATTTTACCATGAAAACATGTATTTGGTGTGTTTTATTAGCTCTGTCTCTGACATCCCCATACATGAGATCACATTAACACCAGTTCTATAGCACCAAAAAGCTGTAAACTTATTTCCTGCTATAAGACCTCACAGAGGGGAAATATAAAACCCCAGTGTGATCTCAGCATCTAGCGTCATCTGCCACGAGCGACAAATTCAGATTTCACCCCCAAGTGCATGAAGTGCGCCAATTATTTTGGGACTTCAGAAAAGCAAGGAGGTTAGGGATTGTTTAAATGAAGTAACAATTTCCTGCATATTTCATGTACGAAGCACGGTCTGTCAAGCTCGTGGGACGGCGTCTCGAGACAAACCATATTCATATTCAAGAAGTTAATTAATTCAGGTAGAAAAACAGAGCGAGTGTGAATCGCTCCTGCAAACTCAATTCTCTCTCCATCTCTCTCTTGATCTTTTTCTCTGTCTCTCACATCTTCAAAAGCAGAATAAAAGCATAGCTGTTGCTAAGACTGAGACGCTGCAGTGCATTCTTTTTAACAGGCAGATAAGGTGAAAAATGTCACCTGCTTTTTTTTAAAGGCTTCTTGCTAATTAAGACAGCTCTCCCAGACACTAACACGGACGCACTCAACTGTCTTTATTTATTAAAAGGAAAAAGTGTCACCTATGGAGAAGTTTGAATTAAGAATTTTTTTTTTCAGCAACATCACAAGCTTTCTTTAAAAAAAAAAAAAACCTGTAATAATTAAAGAGTTTCAGGTACATCTAGAGGGTGTTGTCAAGTCCAAAACCAGGACTCAATCAAATCAAGACAAGAGGAATTTAAGATCAAAATCCATAAAGCCACTAATATTAAACAAAGGCTTTCGCTTAAATTTTCCGGTTTTTTTTTATTTTTGATCTTGGGATGTTCGAGGAGGCTCCAGTTCCAGGTCATTCTGAAGGTGTTCAGTTTGGTTGAGGAGGTCAGGGCTCTGTAAAGGACACTCAAGTTCTTTCAGCCCAACTTTCACACCACTGGAGCACTGCTGGGAATCTTATTTCGATTTCATCACAGAAAGCAAGTTAGAACAAAGAGCAAACATGAAATTCTGCATGAAACCTAACAAATCTGCCACAGATACGTTTGACGTGACGTACGCAGGACATACAGTTGTTCACTGGAAGACGACAAGAGATCAGAGAACAATCCACATGATCTCCCTTCCGCACTAACCCTACTAGCCAGATTTGGCTCCTGCGGACTTTGCCCTGTTCCCGAAGATGAAGATCCAGCTCACAATTTTGACACCATTGAAGAGAACCGCAGAAGATGCTCGAAAACACTTTGAAAAGAAGACTTCCAGGACACGATCTAGGAGAACACTGGGAGCTCTGTATTACTGTGTAAGGCCACTATTTTGAAGGTGATCGTGTGTAAACGTAGATAAATAAAGTATTTTTTTGTACACAGAGCGAGTCTCCTAACATTTTGATACCAAACTCGTATGAATGTCAGGGTGCACATACCACATTTGATCATATGGATTATGACAATGATAAAGGGTGTTCTAGAGAAGAAGGAATTATTCCATGTCATTTCATTCACTGTATCCCGCGGGTAAACTGTAACCATACCCCCAGGTGCAGATGAAGTCTAGATTTTATTGGGTGCATTTGTGAACCAGAGTTGGTTTGCTGAGCATCAGTCATGCGTGTCTGGAGAAAGCAGGAACTCATGCATGTCACTCCTGAGAGATGTGTGAAGCAGGAATTGACACACACACACACACACACACACACACACACACACACACACACACACACACACACACACACACACAAGCTGAAGGAATTACAAATATTCAGACAATCCAATCTGCACCCAGGAGACCGGTGTCATTAGGAGCACTGTTCCCTTCAGAGCCACTCTGAGTGTAATCTGCACTGCCAAAATCCCCAACAACTGCCTAATGATCCGATAAGAAATTAGCAGTGAACTGGGGACTTTTGACTTTTCTCTCTGTCTGACGTGCTGCAGGCGAGTCTACAGGAGTGTGTTTTCCTTCCTTGTGTGTGAATGCACACAAACTCTGATAACCCTGATACCAGATTTAGATTATGTTCTCCAGTCTCCTAACCACACATGGATCATTTAAAGGAGGGAATGAAATGGTTTTAAACTGAGAGATGAACAGAGATCACCCATCACGCCTGTGTGACGTCATTCTGGAAAAAAAAGTCTGAAGTATTTATGTAAATTGATGTTTTCTGAAGCTGCTAACTCTAATAAACGTATCCTCTGCAGCAGAGATAGTTCTTGGTCTTTAATTCCTGGGACAGATTTATCAGCCATGTAACACACTGATTAGGATTAAATACACAGATTCAATAATTTTTTTTTTTCTTCCTGAACAGGAATGAGAAACGTAAGAAAGATTCTGATATAACATGCACTAAACACACAAAAACTTGTTCCTTCTTCCTCTTTTTTCCCAAGGACACTGCACAGCTGTTCTAATTTGCTTCATGCGGGACTTATGTCTTATCCATAGGACAGCTCCGGGTTTCTGCACCACAAATAATCGAAGGTTCACCGTCTCCTGACAGCTCCAGCAGACTCCAGCTCACACCGTGCCAAAGACAAACAGCCTGCTCGTCTTTTTCCCCAATCTCACCTCTAATAGTTCAGAACCTCAGCTACTGCTAATCAATCAAACATAAAGAACACCAACCCTAAACGGTGTGCATCTGGAGCATCAGGACTAGCAGGACGCTCCAGAATGACATGCGAGGATTTGTTCAATCTCTCCCAGCCTGAAGCTCTCAGTGCAGCATGAATATTAGCTGGTGATAATTACACAGGAAAGACTTTATGGCACTTAAGAGTAATCTCCGAAGCAAATTGGGAACAGCACAGAAAGGAAAGTGCTGGTTGTCACGAGCAGAAGATAATGATCTATCGATGATTGCGCTTTTAAGCCTGAAACTTTATAATAATTGGGTGGAATGAACGTAAGAGCAGGAGAGCAAATAAACAGCTAACGTTAAATGATTTGTCATAAACCACTTTGGTCATCTAAATGAAGAAACACCATCAGGTTCCTCAGAACACGGTCAGGAACGGAGAGGGGTTCAGTGGCCAGGCGCAAATTTACAACAAAAATAGTCCTAAAAAATTAAGGTTTGATTTTGCACAAAAGTGAAAATCAGCTGCAGTTAAATTTCATAAAGTCTCTGCTACAAAGGTTCTTGGGGACAGTGTGATGGAGACAATTCAAACTTACAAATGGATTCAAAACATGGACCATGAGAGTTCTAGATTTAGAAATAAACTGCTGTAGTAACTGTTTAATTAAATAAATGCAGAAACAAACAACCAAATAAATGCATTAATAAATGTTAATAACACATAACTAAACAAATACACAAATAAATGAATTAATTAAAGTTTATTAAGTAAACAATCAATAAGTATAATAATATAAAAAAGTATAAATAGTATATTAAAAGATACATGAATTAACAAATTAACATGTAAGTATATAATTGCATAAGTAAATAAATTAATAAGCAAACGAATAAACAAATGCATAAGTAAAAAAAAATGCATAAATAAAGGAATAAATAGTAAATTCATAAATAATAAATAGATGAAAAGTTGCCTACAAAATAAAATGGCTTAAAATGTCATTTAATATATTGTAATATTAATAGAAAATACAATTAAATATTTTTAACTTTTAAAATTTTTGTGCAAAATCGTAGAGCTAATAATTTTTCTCTAATAAAAATACATCATTATACCTCGATACAGTGCATGCTAATAATATGTAAATGATCATAAATGAATATTAAATCATCTTCTTATACAGCACTCACAATCTCATGCCGGAACACAGACAGACTTCAGAACTGGCCCTTAAACCCTCGTTGTGTTGAGAGGTTTGGGATCTCGCCTGTTCGATCGTCACAATAAATCCTAAATGACAAATCCAGGTCACTGAGATTCTAAGTGTTATACAGGGAATTTCAAGCCAAAGTTCTGCTCGGAGTTTTGGCATTGGTTTAAGGATAAAGAGCAATTTTTTATGAGTCTGACAAAAGAGGGTGCTGCAGGGAAACCAACCGAAATCATTTTCAGAGCTTTAGTATAAAAATTCTCAACCATGATCACTAGGTATGTGTTTTACATGGTCCTGGTCTTAGATACTGGTGATCCAACATGTACGTGTGTTTTAATAAAGACTCAGACAGAAGCTCTGGATGATGAGGTTCTGCAAAATGCTGCAAATGTGAAATGGAATTAAAGTCTTTTTTTTTTTTTTTTTTGAAAACAGTTTAATATTTGATACAATTAACATATTTATTACAATATATATGATTTTATCTCTAGAATATTTTCATTATTCAAATTATTTAAAATAAATTGTCACCTGGCCAGTGTGAATGCTTATTGTGATTGTCTGGAAGTTCAGGTGTGAATAGTGGATTGTGATTAGCTGGAAGTTCAGGTGTGAATAGTGGATTGTGATTGGCTGGAGGTTCAGGTGTGAATAGTGGATTGTGATTGGCTGGAAGTTCAGGTGTGTATAGTGGATTGTGATTGGCTGGAGGTTCAGGTGTGAATAGTGGATTGTGATTGGCTGGAGGTTCAGGTGTGAATAGTGGATTGTGATTGGCTGGAGGTTCAGGTGTGAATAGTGGATTGTGATTGGCTGGAAGTTCAGGTGTGAATAGTGGATTGTGATTGTCTGGAAGTTCAGGTGTGAATAGTGGATTGTGATTGTCTGAAGGTTCAGGTGTGAATGCTTATTGTGATTGCCTGGAGGTTCAGGTGTGAATAGTGGATTGTGATTGGCTGGAGGTTCAGGTGTGAATAGTGGATTGTGATTGGCTGGAAGTTCAGGTGTGAATAGTGGATTGTGATTGGCTGGAGGTTCAGGTGTGAATAGTGGATTGTGATTGGCTGGAAGTTCAGGTGTGAATAGTGGATTGTGATTGGCTGGAGGTTTCAGGTGTGTATAGTGGATTGTGATTGGCTGGAAGTTCAGGTGTGAGTTCAGATTGTTGAACACGCAGATAGTTTGCGTTTGTATGTTGAATCTAAATAAATGTGCTTCTTATAAACAAGTGTAATCATAGTAACATCCACTTCCAGTTCCATCCAGAGTGAGACAGCGATTGTACACACATTTCATAATGACCTCACTGAGCTCCATGGAGGAGTTTTGTGTGCGGTGGAACTTCTATGGTAAATACAGTGAACATGTACATATGTTGAATCTCATCTCTTTACACTCAGTAATGTTCTACAAACATATAAACTTTCAAACCTGAAATAATTGTATTACTCTCTCCCAAAATAAATCATTTAATATCCCACAATATTGTGTTTTCATCCGTTTCTGTTCACACTCAGGTGTTCGTCCAGTCCTTCGTTATATTAAGACTGGACTACTGCAATTCGCTTCTGGAAGACATCTGACCTCTGTAACTAATCCAGAATGCAGCTGCACGACTTGTTTTCAACCTCCCTAGGTTCTCCATCACCACCCCTATGATAGTCTTCCTGTAGCTGCCTACATTAGATTTAAAACACTGATGCGCACCTGCAGAGCCAAAAATGGACCAGCACTCTTCATCTTCTACCCTTTCATCATGTGACCTTCTGATTCAAAGTCCAATGCCTTTACCACTGAGCTACCACCTCCCTGTTCCCTCCATCTTCTACCACTACACCACATTCCCTCCATCCTCTACCATTACACCACAATCCCTCCATCCTCTACCACTACACCACGTTCCTTCATCCTCTACCACTACACCACGTTCTCTCCATCCTCTACATTACAACACGTTCCTCCATCCTCTACTACTACACCACATTCCCTCCATCCTCTACCATTACACCACAATCCCTCCATCTTCTACCACTACACCACATTCCCCCATCCTCTACCACTACACCACATTCCCGCCATCCTCTACCACTACACCACATTCCCTCCATCCTCTACCACTACACCACGTTCTCTCCATCCTCTACACTACAACACGTTCCTCCATCCTCTACCACTACACCACATTCCCTCCATCCTCTACCACTACACCACATTCTCTCCATCCTCTACATTACAACACGTTCCCTCCATCCTCTACTACTACACCACGTTCCTTCATCCTCTACCACTACACCATGTTCTCTCCATCCTCTACATTACAACACGTTCCTCCATCCTCTACCATTACACCACATTCCCTCCATCCTCTACCACTACACCACGTTCCCTTCATCCTCTACCACTACACCACATTCTCTCCATCCTCTACATTACAACACGTTCCCTCCATCCTCTACCACTACACCACATTCCTCCATCCTCTACCACTACATCATGTTCCCTCCATCCTCTACCACTACAACACGTTCCCTCCATCCTCTACCACTACAACACGCTCCTCCATCCTCTACCACTACAACACGTTCCTCCATCCTCTACCACTACAACACGTTCCCTCCATCCTCTACCATTACACCACGTTCCTCCATCCTCTACCATTACACCACGTTCCCTTCATCCTCTACCATTACACCACATTCCCTCCATCCTCTACCATTACACCACGTTCCCTTCATCCTCTACCATTACACCACAATCCCTCCATCCTCTACCACTACAACACGTTCCCTCCATCCTCTACCATTACACCACAATGCAGCACACTTTTTCCATACTTTAATGCTACACCATACTCCCTCTATCCACTACCACTACTTCACTGGTCTAACTATTTTCTCTCTAGTACAAAGGAAGATATTCTTCCTTTCAAAAATTCTTCGTTGTTCTGGCACATAGGTATTGGGGCATCTGCCAAAGTCCATGAATTAAACAAAATGATTTTCCAGTGTTTTACCATAAAGCGAAATTTGATGAACTCGTTTTTTATTTTTTTTATTTTAATGCTATTTCCAAGTTGTATTTAACGTTAAAAAGAAATATATATACAGTGTATATATATATATATATATATATATATATATATATATATATATATATAATTATATATATAATTATTATTTTTTTTTTCTCAAACAATATTTTACATCCATACAGCAGATTAAAGCAAAAATTAAAATAATCAGAATAATTTGTGTCCTTAATTTGTGTTTTGTTTGTTTGTTTGTGTCTAAGCAGCCTGTACAGAGAAAGTTTTGTTTTCTCCAAGTCACACATTTCCCTCATTGTAATTACGTGTTCGGAAAAAATCCATTGAGTGTAATTACTCTTAGATCAATAGCTGACATTTCAATGTTCAGTGAACGTCTCAGAGCTCCACAACAAACCAGGAGAGAAAAACACGCAATTCTACTCTGTTACTACACTGAAGTATTTATTTAAATATATTTATAATTTTAATTAATAAATAAAGTACTTAAACCTCCTTCACCTGCATGATTTAGTATGTTTTACTAATTTGCTAACAACAATTACCTTTTTATTGTCCCAATTTAGCCTGATATATTTGCTAACGCTAATATGGATTTGTGTTAGCATAATGGTGTGTAGTGTTGGGTGGTGTTGTGTGCTGTGTGGCTTTGTGTTGTGTTGTGTGTTTTTTGTTGTGGTGTTGGGTACAATGTTGTGTTGTAAGGTGTGGTGTAGAGTTCTAGTGTGTAGTGTGGTTTTGTGTTGTGTAGTGTGTTGTGTTGTGCTGCATGATGTGCTACATGCTATTGTTTTGTGGAGTTTGTTGTGTCATGCATTGTTGTGTGTTTAATTGTTGTGTTGTGTTAATTGTATTATTGTATTGTATATCGCTGTTGTGTTGTAAAGTGTGGTGTTCTATTCTGTGTGAATTGTGGTGTTGTGCGGTGATGTGTAAATTGTTGTATTGTGTGGTGTTGTGTGTGAACAGTTTAGTTATTCAGCCATCATGAATGATGCAATACACAGCTCAATACAAAACCACACAACACAACACTACACCTTGCACCACCGCAATACACCACAATTCACACAATACCACACCACACACAATTCACACAACACCACCACAGAGCTGTTGTGTGATTTGTGGTATTGCCGTGTGGTGCAGTATAGTGTTCTGGTGTGTTGTGTAGTGTTGTGTTTTGCTGATGACAGTGTATTGCATTGTTTATGATGATGAATAACTCAGTAGAGGACGGAGCTGTTCATTCGGATCAGTTCTCTGTGATGAAGATAAACTCAGTCAGGAGAATTGAGGAAAGAAAAAAAAAGGAATATTAGATCTTAATGATTATAAAAAGCAAACATGAAAGATCAGCTCTGTGTTTGACCATGAAATTGGATCCTAAAATTCAGCAGCAATGAAGAGGAATTGAGGTTTGATTCCCATTGGATCTGTTTTACCCTTGAAGAGGGCAGGATTCTGCAGCGGTGGGAGTCTGGAGCGACTTCTGTTATACATGTTACCATAAAAGCTGCTATGATACCCAGATACCTTCAATATCATCTGATACAGAAAATCATGTGATGCTGTTTTATTTTTATTATTATTATTATTATTATATTGATATTATTATTATTATTATTATTATTATTATTATTATTATTACTCATAACCTTCTTATTATAAGTGATAACCACATATGGCAGTAAAGGTCAGGACAGATTGGGACTAAATGTGGAATGCAGGTGAAGAGCAGGTGTCCGCAAACTTTTGCCAATATAGTGTATGTATGGAAAAGTCAAGTCTCCCAAAACTTTTGGTCACACGTATTGGTTTTTAACACACGTAATCTCACGTTCGAAGAACAGTATCGGCTTTTGAGTTGGACCGAAACGTTTCTGTGGACGAACAGTTCCAATCAGGACATACAGGAGCTCATCAGCACAGTTTAGATGTTATCAGTTTGAATTGTATCTTCTGTCATGTTCATCTTTTAAACGGATCGCTTGGCATGACGTTAGCATAGCTGATTAGCTTTAATGATTGTGGTAAGAATGGTGCAGATGGACAGGATGATCAATCCACGGCAATCAGCAGCAGTTAAACAAATGAATATGCTGCACGTCACCCTGAAGACGAGATACGATATTAAATCGATGCAACCTGCACTGTGGCACGGGTGCTTTCTCCTAATTAAATAATAACACATTAATGCTAAATTGGAAAAAAAAAAATCTCTCATTGACTTCAACTAGGCAAACATCTGTCAAAACAGCTGTATTGTTACAGGGGCTTGGTTCTACATTGGTTAACACAAGCGCAATGAATTCATTAGCACAAATAAATAAAACAATAGAGGTCGAGTTCTGGTCAGGAAGCTCACTCGGTGCAGATCAGTGTGAACACATCCTGCAGCAAAATACTGATCTTCTGAGCAAACATCTAACATAATACTTTTTTTTAAAGGATTTAAAGGTGAAATATATAAACAAATAATTTTTCACTATTAAACAGGAACATTTGCGCATCATAAATTACATTATAAATATTATTGTAGCTTCAGGAATTGTGGCTGAGGAATCCCTGCTGGAGAAACTTACTTTCAATTCAGATTTGGTTTTTGTGTTTATACAAATCTTCTGTCAATCATTTTCTACATCTCAGTCTGTTCAAAAAAAGAAAAATGTCTGAAAACAATAAACTCTCAGCACAACCATATAATTCTCCTCTGAGCATAAAACCAGGTCATACTTCAAAAAACTCAAAGCAATACAGTGAAACCAGGATGGAGTAATTTAATACTGGGGTGGTTGATGACGCTGGATGCAGAATTAACAACGTAAACATCTTTTGAACTGTTTGAATAGCCGGCTTTACAATCATCATTCCAGAGAAGAAAAATAAGGATAAATGAAAGCGCTCCTGAATATTCCAATGAATTTTTGAACAGAATTTAGTTTTTTATTGTGTTACAATTTGGCTTTCAAGCAAGTAAATAGTTAAAAGTAAGGGTCCCCAAACTACGCCCCCAGATTTGGAACTTAAAATGTCATTTTAAATATATGTTTTTATTTTAAATAAGAGTTCTTACAAGGTCAAGAAAATATGATCATATAACCCCAATCTTCTCATCCCTACAATGGCTTCCAGTAAAGTTTCGAATAGACTACAAACTACTGCTTCTCACTTATAAAACACTAAATGGTTTATCTCCATGTATCTCTCCAGTCTTCTAACACGGTACAATCCGTCACGCTCCCTGAGATCTCAAAACTCTAGTACTACTCTAGACTTCTAGTAGTTCCTAGAATAGCAAACTCCACTAAAAGTGGTAGAACATTTTCACATTTAGCTCCTAAACTTTGGAACAGTCTTCCTGACAGTGTTCGGGGGTCAGACACACTCACTCAGTTTAAGTGTAGATTAAAAACATATCTTAGCGAGTTCTACACATAACACACGTCTCACATCATAACCTTGTGCTCCAGAACATCTGATCACATGTTAATATCATGAACAGCAGCTACGCTAATTCCTCTCCACTGCTTCTCTTTCTCTTTCCATCCCGAGGCATCCTGAGGTTGCTCCAGCTCCAGTGTTCTGTTTTGTTAAAAGATTTATGATCAAACTCTTGATGTCACCCAAATGATGAGGTTCCCCTTTTGAGTCTGGTTCCTCTCAAGGTTTCTTCCTCATTACATCTAACAGAGTTTTTCCTTGCCACAGTCTCCACGGCTGCTCATCAGGGATAAACACACACCATTCACCTTCACTGTTGATTTCTGTAAAGCTGCTTTGAGACAATGTCTGTTGTGAAAAGCGCTATACAAATAAACTTGACTTGACTTGACTATTATCTGTACCCCTTTACCTGCTATCCTTTCTTGGAATACTTTTGGAATGTACCAACCACAGCATAATGGGTAAACCTAGCAAGACCTTCTGTTTTGAAGATCTGACCCAGTAGTCTAGACATCACATTCCACCAAGTCTTCAGATCTTTACACTTTTTCCTGTGTTTTAAATGTCTATTAGTTATTAATAGAGGTCGGGGCACTGATAGTTGATTGCTGGAACTATCGGCTATGAGCAAAAACCCATACCCATAGTTTTTCCGGCTTCCAGTTCGCTGTCATTACGAAAGTATCGAATCACTGATGCCACGTGCTGTTTATTTTTACACGTGAGACTCTGCATTGAATGGAGAGTGCTATATTATATTTCTTATTTTTATTGTATTAATTGTATTATTATATTGATTAAATATTCATATTTTTCATGATTCAGTACTGTTTTTAATATATATATTTTTTGTAATAAAGTTCAGTACTGAACAGAATTGTTTCTCAGATCAGAAATAATATTCTCCTCCACATCATTTCACAGCATTGCTTGTTGCTTTGAACAAATGTTAATTAAAATATATTACACTTGTTTTCACCTGAATAGTCTTAGGCTAGGTCTACACTGATCCAGATTAAAACGCTATGCGTCCACACTTTCGTTTTCAATTGTTTCCCAAATTTTGCTCATCCCCTCCGAAAGTCCCTGTACTGCACACAAGCAAAACACAAGACGCTTCAACCTGCGTCGTTTCCGCCTGCTGTTTATTCACTTTGAAAAAATGTTTTCAAAAAGCTAAGTTTTCATTGACTGACAATGCCATCTGAGTGTTAACCGGAAACCAAAACTAATACAAAATATGGTAATATATATTAAATGTATTAGTGTGGACATGGCCTTAACCCCCAAAACATCTCAGCATCAGTTCATTAAATCATCATGTATCATTGAATGCAAAAATGGTTAAAACAGTGTTCATAATCTGTCAAGTGTAGATTTATATAAATTTTTTTTTTGTTTTTTTTTTGTAAATGTGACCTGAATTGTTGAATTGTGCAGATGAATCTTGAATGTCACTAATGGAGGCAACCAGTGATCAACTAGTTCTCTAAAATAGTTCAAATGTGAATCTTGTGAAACTTCAATTGGCGATAGACAGCAAAACACAAAATTACAAAAAATGGATGAAACAGGAAATAAATTAATTCTAGTACAGTACAGTTAAAGTCTGAATCCTGTCCAGTCTCCTGCAATCAACATCCCACATACAGTAATATGATCAGTTGTCCTGTTAAAATTCATAGATCTCAAACAAAAGAAATTCTGCTTTGTGTATTTTCAATAATTGTAATCATTACATCAGAAAACATAGCCATTAGTGTTGCACAAGTCAGTGCACTTTTAGTGCCAGTCTTAAGCCCAGATAAATGAGGAGAGTTTTGTTATGAAGGACATCCAGCGTAAAACATGTGCCAAATTAAATATGTGGATCACAAATCAAAAATTAATATTGGATCAGTCGAGGCCCGGGTTACCAACGACCACCACAAGTATCATTAACAACAGGGTACCGGTGTAAATTGTGCTACTGTTGGCTGAAGGAGGAGAAGGAAAGGAGTAAGACGTCTACAGAGACAGCAGGGAAAGGAGAAGTGGAGGAGAGTGGAGGTTCTGGTTGGTACTTTAAATGTTGGTACTATGACTGGTTAAGGGAGAGAGGGAGCTGATATGATGGAGAGGAGAAAGGTGGAGATGTTGTGTTCAGGAGACCAAGTGGAAAGGGAGTAAGAGCAGGAACATTGGAGGTGTTTAAACTGTTCTATCATGGTGTGGATGTTCATTCAAACAAATACTTTTGAAAGATGAATTAAGGATTTTGAGAAAAGTTCAGGCTTTTGCAGGAAATCCAATGTGTTGTGCTGTTTGTACAAATTGTTTTGGGAAATGCACTTTACTGATTTGCAAAAAATAAAGATCTAATCGAGAAACTCTCCAAAGCAATTTGAGAAAAACTGTAAAAGTTGAATTCAGGTCTTTAACTTGTCTGTACAAAGCGGTTAAGTGATATACCCATTTTAATAGCATTCCAGAGATAATAAGCTCCAGGATTCACCACATTCCTGATTAGTATAAAGCAAACATGGAAGATGAGTAGAAAATCATGAGTGAGATGTCCGTTTCCACAAAGTACAACACCATAAAAATATCTTGTTATATAACACAAGCTGGATATTGCATCAATCTAAGCTTCATAATGCAGCCCCTGTATGGCTATTTAAAACAGCTGCTAAGCTTCATTGGAGGCTTGTTAGCAAAGATGTCTGCTCAATCTGGTGGCATTCCCAATCCTGTCATTTGGAGCAATGACTGGCAGGCCCATTTTTAGCATCTCCTAGCTTGGAGTAGCCTAGGTGGCACCTCTGCCTTCATCCTATAATGAAATGTAGCATAAAGTATGTTGTGTTTAATTTTAAAAAGCAAATCATGTTATTCATTCTGGAAAAAAAACCTGATATTTTCTTAGGATGTTTTGGAAGCAATTGGAAGCGTTTCAACAGAAGGATCACCATGATCTTTAATTTCTCATTACAGTTGAACCTGAACGAGGTAAAAAAAATATCAACAGCAAGTGAACAGTTGGTTCTTTAGGTTGATTTGTTGGAAGCAGGAAAAAGATCTGAGTGACTTGGTGGAATTGTGATGTCTAGACTACTGGGTCAGATCTTCAAAACAGAAAGTCTTTCTAGGTTTACCCCCATATGCTGTGGTTGGTACATTCCAACAGTACTCCAAGGAAGGATAGCAGGTAAAAGGGTGACAGGGTCATGGGTGCTTGAGGTTTTTTGATGTGCATAATCCCAGAAGATCCCACAGAAGAGCTACTGTAGTGCAAACTGCTGAAAAAGGTGGTGGTTGTCTTAGAAAGAAATGTAAAACACACAGAGCATTACAGCTTGTTGTGTATAGAGTTGCATAGCTGCAGAGAAGTCAGAGAGCCCTACTGAACCCTGTTCACCAACCAAAGCTCCTACAATGGACATGTGAGCATCGGAATTTACTCATGAAGCAAAGAAAGAAGGTGGCTTGCTCTGAATAATCACATTTTATTTGAGCGTGGTTTATTAAAATGAAATGATGAAACAGGATACACTATGGGACGAGGGCTGATGGAGCCTGTGTGATGCTCTGGGTTATTTTCCACTGAAAAACTTCCGGTATTGGTGTTCATTAAAAATGTGACTTTGATGTTAAAGTTGACTTAAAGTTGACTTGGCCTCTAAATCGCCCAGATCGCATACTGATTGAGTGCCTGTGGGACGTGCTGGAGAAACAAATCTAATCCCCAGAGACCCCACCTCACAACAGTGTTGGTGCCAGATACCACAGCACACTTTCAGAAATCTAGTAGACTCCATGACCCTTGATGGATCGGAGATCAAATAATTTTAAACAGGTGGTTTAAAGGTGAAATAGAAGTGTGTGGACACGTTTCCATAATATTGACATGTACTTTTTGATCATCACATTCCACATTTAGTCACTATTTGCTGTTAGAATGAGCTCCGCTCTTCTGGAAAGATGTTCCACTAGATTTTGTGGAGATTCATTCAGCCACAATGGTGGTAGTAAAGTCAGGTACTGATGTAGGTGAGGTGAGGAGGCCTGGGGTGCAGTCAGGAGTTTACATTCATCCCAAAGGTGTTCAACAGGAGATCTTCCACTCCAAATCATGTAAAGCAGATCTTCATGGAGCTGGCTTTGTGCAGAGGGGCATCGTCATTCTGGAACAGGTTTGGGTCTGCTAGTTCAAGTGAAGGCAAAATTTCATGCTAACATATTCAAATTGTGTGCATCCAACCGTGTTCTAACAGTTTACATATATATTGTATATTTCTTTTGTTCCTCAGATGTTTGAAAGAACATTACAGTAAAAGAGAATATTTCTTTCTGGCTTCTTCTGTACTGATTTTGTGCCATACTGCTTGCCTGGGACTGTAGATTACTGCCGTACGTCTTCCCTATTATCCAGGTCTGACATCCCAGGCTGCAGTCATCAAGGCTTGATGTAGCGTGACATTCCCATGAAAACACTTCTGTGTATTTGTGCAGACACACTTTTCTTCACCAGACCCATTGTCTTCTCCACCAGACTCACTCTCTCCGTTCAAATTCAGAATGATTGTATTGTGCATACTAAGTGCAACTTTTATACAAATAAAGGACGATCAGTCGTCAATGCAGAACATTCCTTCTGAATCGTACCTTACAGAGTTTCCTGAGGAGACGTGAGAACGTGAGTTTATCTTCACACTCCAGGTTAATCGTTAAGTCCGTGTTACTGTTTCACCCTAATAATGAGATCAGTTCTTAAATCTAACAAACTGACTAATAGTTTAGAAAAGTTTTAAAATGTTTCCGCTTCAAACTACACTTTCAGTAGATAAAACCTTCTTATCTGGGTGAAAGGAAACAGCGGTGCTTTTAAGATGCAGGAAGTCCGAATTCTTTGTACTCCGTAAACAACAGGGGAAGACCTGCTTTTATCTCTTTCACAGACACGCTCTGATTTGACGAAGTGTTTGAGCTCGCCGGTTAGCGCCTTTCCGATGCTATCGTATAAGAAATAATAACTAAGCAGGAAAAAAGAAAAAAAGGAGAGAGAGAGAGAGAAAGAGAGAGAGAAAGAGAAAGAGAGAGAGAATGAGACATGACCCTTGCTAGTCAGAACATTGTTCTCGTACTGTAAAGCTCCAGGAACCAGAACGCTTTTATTGGAATGATCAGGAAACTCGAACAAAACAACAAAAAAACAGATGGATGTTGGGGGAAAATAAAGCAATTAAAGAATAAGAATCCAATCTTCTGCAGGAGAGGAGGCGAGTGTGATTTGGAGGGTTAGATGGAGTTGCCTTGAGGGAGAAACCAGAACTGCATTTTTCAGAGCTTCAGTCGAAGCTTGTTGGAAAAGGAAAAATTTAATAAATAAAGCAACTGAAAAAACAACAATATAACCCCTGAGGTGAAACCTGGTAAAATGTTCTAAAAAAAAAAAAAAAAAAAAAAAAAAAATATGAGATAAAGTATTAAATAAACTCTTCATATACTTTCTAAAAAATGCATTCTATATAATTTAAAGTAATTAATGATGAGCTCCTGCACAAAAGACAGCATGATTAATATTAGACCTATTTATTCATTCAGTTTCAGCCGCAAGACAAAAATCACAAATGTGGCAAAATAATTAACATTCTATTAAGGATTATTTATCACTAAACAGCACACCTCAATGATAAAACTATAATGAATGGATGCTGTGTTGAGGACGGTTCCCTTTCTAGACTAGTTTTCCTCAAGGTTTTTCCTCATGCCATCTAAGAGAGTTTTTCCTTCACCACACTCGCCACTGAACATAAGCACTAACATATACATTCATACTTTATCTCTGTAAAGCTGCTTTGGGACAATATCCATGATTAAAAGTGCTCTACAAATAAAACTGAATTGAATTATTTCACATCATGCAAATACAAACTGCCATCTTTAAAAATAATATACATTCAAACTTACACTTTCCACGTTTTTTCTTAAGTTTGTAATCTAGTGTACCAGTGTAGCACTTTTGTACGTCACTCTTCACACGCACGTCTGCTAAATGCCTCGAATGTAAATGTTAATGTCAATTTATACACAAACGTTTTTATTTTGCCCCCAGGTTCTGATGCTGCTCATGATACTGCACAATTAAAAACATATCTTTTAGCGAGTTCTACACATAACACACATCACATCATAACCTTGTGCTCCAGAACATCTGATCACATCACATTATCAACTTGTGCTGTTAATATCATGAACAGCAGCTACGCTAATTCCTCTCCACTGCTTCTCTTTCTCTCACCATCCCGAGGCTTCCTGAGGTTGCTCCAGCTCCAGTCACGTCCCACATCATGAAGATTATGGACTTTAAAGAGGTAGATGCCTCCAAACATCCCGAACCATCTAGAGACGTACCAGTGCCAGTGGATCCCACTGCATGTGTGGAGTTTGACATTGGACCTCCTGGAGTGTTTAAAGGCTCTGGCATGGAGAAGCTGATGCTGGATCTGTGATGATCACAAATGTTGAGCTCAGTAGCTCCTACTTTTATACCAAAGACTGTAGAAAGAACATTTACTTATAATCTTATACTCCAGTGCTCATGTTAGTTCTCCAGTGTTCTGTATTGTTGAAAGATTTATGATCAAACTCTTGATGTCACCCAAATGAGGATGAGGTTCTGCTTTTGAGTCTGGTTCCTCTCAAGGTTTCTTCTTCATTACATCTAAGGGAGTTTTAAACACACACCATTCACCTTAACTGTTGATTTGTGTAAAGCTGCTTTGAGACAATGTCTGTTGTGAAAAGCGCTATACAAATAAACTTGACTTGACTTGACAATTTCAATGATCATAAATATCAGTTTATAAGCTTTTATAAGCCTCTGTAAGCTAATTATAATACATTCTTTCATTGATTCAGACCCTTTACTGCCTGTTAAAATCAATGCACTGATCTAAATTGGATTCGTACACACACACAAACACACACAATTAAATAATGAACTAATTTTTATGATAACTCAACACAGAAGGCACCAAGAATTCCGTTCAATATACGATGAGCGATTAATTTTTGCATTGTAACAAAAGTGTATTAATAACCCGAATAACCCGACCTGTCTGATCTTTTTTAAGGTTTATATTTGACCCTCGTATTTATAGTGGTGTGTAAATCAGAGACCACCCTTTCGTTTTTTCCATTAAAATGAACATTTGGTATTTATTTGGTTAGTTGTTTAGTTGTAAGCTTTAATGATGGAGAAACATCCAGAACATTAATTCTGTCTTTTTTTTTCCTGTGTGTGATTTATGCATAATAACACACACATCACCACTGCATGGCTGTTTTTATTGTAAATAAAATTAATTTACTGGACCTTTTCCCATCGTTACTGTTTATCACCAAATAATTCATAATAAATATACGTTTAAAAAGATTACCCGATGTGACTTCTGGACAGTGCATTCATCTTCTGCTCTGCAGACCTGCCTGATCCATAGTACTGCCCTGATGAGGTTCTCATCACATAAAATCCACTTGCTGCTGCTGAGGATGATACAAATAGACAAACTGGGATTGTTGTCAATGGTAAACACTCAGTAACCATGACGATTGAATGTGGACAGAAATTTACATACAGTTTTTCTATAATCGCTTATTCTACAGCTACACGTTTTGTACTCCATCAGTGAACAGTTAAAAACCTCAACAGTGATGGAACATAAAAATAGTCCTCTTGCACTGCGATACAGTGCTCCCAGTGTTCTTCTGGAACGTGTCCTGAAAGTCGGGCGTCAAGCACCTTCGTGCCGGATCTCTGCAACGGTGTCAAAACAGTGACCTGTGATCTGGATCTTCATCTTCGGGAAGAGGGCGAAGTCCACAGGAGCCAAATCTGCAGGTAGGGTGGGTGCAGAAGTGAGATGTGTGGATTGTTCTCCGACGGTTATCATGCACGAGTTGCTGAACAGTTTTGACATTTTGGGGGGTTGAACTCGCCGAAGGTCTTCCTGATCTCTCCTCGTCTTCCAGTGATGTTCAGTGATGCTCTTGAAGCGCACGTTCCGCTCGGAACACCTCGAACGACTCGTTGCAGCGTCGCATTTGCTCAGTGTTTGCAGACGTGGTAATGCACGTGGGTGAGAATAGCACCAGCTACAACATTAGTCTCCAAACATTTTTATACCACCTTGTGAACTTATCGGGGCCTTTTAAAAATTTTAATATATATTCTTATTTATTTATTTCTGTAAAGCTGCTTTGTGACAATGCCCATCGCCTGCAATAAATAATGGAAAAATTTGGTTCGGACAAAAAAACTATTGCTCAGGACAATCATTTCCACTAATCACGTCTGAATAATTAGTTCCCAGAGTGACGAGTTTCTATAAATGCTTCTTATTGGGCAAAGTCCAAGTAATAAAGTAAACACTCGACAACTGTATAGCCAACGTTTATAATTCTACAGTTCCACTAGAGTTTATTAACTCATTTTTTTTTTACATTTAATAGCTTTAAAATCTTCTTCTTTCGGCTTCTCCCATTAGGGGTCTCCACAGCGGATCCTCCGTCTCCATACCCCCCCTGTCCTCTACATCTGTCTCTTTCACACCAACTACCTGCATGTCTTCCCTCACCACATCCATAAACCTCCTCCTTGGCCTTCCTCTTTTCCTCCTTCCTGGTGTCTCCATCCTCAGCATTCTCCTACTGATATACCCCATGTCCCTCCTCTGCACATGTCCAAACCATCTAAATCTCACTTCCCTCACCTTGTCTCCAAAACGTCCTACATGCGCTGTCCCTCTAATACACTAATTTCTAATCCTGTCCATCGTCGTCACTTCCAACAAACATCTCAACATCTTCAGCTCTGCTACCTCCAGCTCCACCTCCTGTCTTTTACTCAATGCCACTGTCTTTAAACCTACAACATCTCAGGTCTCACCACAGTCCTATAAACTTTCCCTTTCACTCTCACAGATACTCTTCTATCACAAATCACTCCTGCTATCACTCTTCTCCACCCACTCCACCCTGCCTGCACTCTTTTCTTCACTTCTCTAACACACTCTCCATTACTTTGCACTGTTGACCCCAGGTACCTGAACTCCTCCACCTTCTCCACCTCTTCTCCAAATAAATAAATAAAAAAGTTATATTGTACCACAATCATGCAGGACAATTAGTCAATTTATTATGCACCATTAAATAAATGATATCATGCAAAAGTATGTGCACCCCTGACCAGCTCACTTATATGTGCTTGAAGCACATCTTTGTACGCTGTTGCATCACGATTTCTCTTTTAAAACCCCAAACACTGTTCCACCCAAAGAACTCAAGTGTCCACTGAACATCTTCAAAATAAACTGGAAATGGAACATCAGACATTGCAGCATCAGTGTCTGATCTCACTTAATAGCTCTTATAGTGAAGTGATGCTCTAAAATGAAAGAGAAAAGCCTAATCTGAAGAGTGGAACTTATTACAACAGCCAAACATGGAATGAGATGATCAAGAAGAATGTTTATGTGATGGAAGCTAGACACAAAACTAGTATAGTGTATATATTTTTACATGTATAAAAATATCCAGATGCATATACAGAATACAGCGAGGTTACTCCAGGGCATGACGACACATTATACGTACAGTAATCTAATGTTCTCTGAATTTAAATAACCATCCACAATGAGTTTAGTGAGTATCATATAGACCAAAAAAGGTTTTCGCAGCATTTTCTTTTCACTCGGATGAATCAGCGCACACAGATTTCTGAGTAACCCTAAGATTTCTTTTAAATCATTACAGAATAATGTGTTTTGAACTGCCGAGGGTCTCGGCTCTGCTTTACAGTCACCACACCTCATTGACTTAAATTTGAAGCCTGTAGAGAGGAATACTTAAATACAGATTGTTCTATTTTTCTTCCTCATCGTGATCAAGGCTCATGAGTCATTGTTCTTGATTGGCTCTGAAAGTCTAAAGCTAATAAAATTTGGAATCCAGGAACCGGGGGTTCAGACGGTGCATCCAAATGAGCTTCTAATAAGACAGGTTAGTCTCAGACAGATGTGAGAGATGTGACAGATGTGACATTTCCATCCTAAGCCAATTTTCTGACTCTATTTTTAAAAATATATTTCCTTTCTGGAAAATTAAGGGTATAAATGTATATCACAGACCTGGCCTGGATTTCTCATTAATATGCTAATGAGCGTGTACCAACACAGAGATCGTTTGGATACGGCTGAAGAAAAGGCCGTAGAGCTTCGAGGGGGCAATGTGCCATTGTATTTTTGGCTTTTAATTAAAAACCCATGGATGAAGCTCTTTTTAAAATAAATCAAAAGTTCCCAGGGGTAGGAGTTGATCCCAAACACGCTGGCATGATCCAGATTGCCGCTTGGATGAAAATAAAGGTCATTGTACACGATCACTTGACTTGTCTACGCATTATTTCCTTTTTCTTGGAAATTTTGGAGACATTATTTATATTGTAATTTGCAATATTTTGTATGGATCAGGAGCTGGATGATCATTTAGTGTTTATTAGCTGTGCTACATGTTTCGATAAGCGTTTATAAGGTGATTCAGCTTACTGTAAAGTACCTGTAACTCTGATCTCATACCTGAACTCCCAGCAAATCACAAGCCACTATTCACACTGACCAGGAGATAAACATACATATGACCAGTAAAAAGATTGTCGGTCGTGCCCATGATTCTTGAGGAAAAGTTCACCATACTTTTGTTTGTCATTTTGTGCCAAAACGAAGAAAAAAAATGCTTTATCCTGCCATTTATTTAATCACAGATGACATTTTAGAGCCACTGCTCCATTTCCAACCTGCTCACAGGACACAATTAAAGAGCGATGATTAATAAAGTGCGTCTGTGCCTCAGCCCTGGTGTGGTGCAGTACAGGATTCAGGGTTATGGAGGCGACTGTCTCGCTGCCCTTGACAAAATAGGTCTTGTTTTTTTTTTTTCATTGTCCCAAAAGTTTAATTTGGTATGAGAGTATTGGTCTGACCTGGATAGAAATGTCTAAAAAGTGGTTCCAGGACATCTAACTGGGTCCGGTCCAGAGAGCATTGCTGCAAGATGATGAACAAGACAATGCCATGGACAGACATATAACAAATAGTACAATGCAGATTAAGAAGTAGACAGAACAAAATGACATAGATGAAAGAAGACGTTTGATACGCCACACTTTACACACATCACACATCTTTTACAACAAATAACCAGCTGATGAATTAAACGAAAAAAACAAAAAAGATACAAAGAAGAAAAAAACTCCCTCCTTCGAGACACGACAGCATCAAACTCTGCAGCGTTTTCTCATGCGGAAACAAAAGAAAATCCAATCTAAACTACTCTTAACCAATTTCATTTCCTGTACTGACCTACTCCCACCCTGGTGAGCTTCCTTCTGACCCTTTTCTTACAACATTCCCCCCATCATGCGCTGCTCCATTCTTAATGCGTACAACCCAGTGCCCTCTGGCTCTCCATAATCCTAATGCACTTCTAAAGTGATCCAGGCTGAATCTCTCAGACTGTAGTCTGGAGAGGATACGCCTGAGATTGAGCAGGAGATTGGAAGATGATCAGAATTGAAGATTAAAGCTTGTAAGGTTTGTTGTGTGAGGTTGAAGCACCTGCCATCTGGCATGATACATTGCTTGGGCCACTGATCCACTTAGTCATTACTTGAGCACAAACCTTGAGCAAGGACAGCATTAGCTAAATACTGGAACAGAACGATTGTGGCGTGGGGCAGTAAACACAATGGAGAGGCGGTGTGGGGAGACAGAAAGATGGAGAGAGGACGTTGGGATGAATAAGGACACGAAGATAATAAAATGATCGTTTTATTCCTTTATTCAATTCAGAATTTGATTTAGCCAAAAGGAAAATAAAGAAAGTTTTTGTATTCTTTAATGCTTTAAAATAGAACACAGTTCATGAGCAAAAGTTTTGGGACACCCGACTTTTCCAGCCGTATCTCGTTCTTCTTTAATCTGTTACCACAAAGCTGAAGACATACAAATGTATCGGATGTCTTTTGAATTTTCCTTTCACTTGAACAAGAGACCCAAACTTGTTCCAGCATGACGATGCTCCCTGTGCACAAAGCCAGTTCCATGAAGATCTGCTTCCCATGAGTTGGAGTGGAAGATCTCCTGCTATAGAGCTCCAAAACTATTGAACGCCTTTTGGGATAAATGTAAAAGCTGCACCCAAGGCCTCTTCACATCAACAAGTAATGATTTTTATAACGATCAATTAAGTATCCAAAGTACTATGATTAATTACGGCTATAATGTTCCTATTATCATTTTTATCATAAGATTCTTTACTAAATCACCTCAGCTTTCAGTTTTGGACAGAAAGGAATTTGTTATTGTACTTAAGTGGCTTTTTCACGTGTCTGTATTTTACTGGAGTTTTTCCATTTTTACTGAAACTTCACTTCTTTTTACTCAACTACATTTAGTGAAATCAGTCGTTTCTTTTTATTAATGAGGATAAAAACGTAACTGGTGAAACACGCAGCGAGTCACCAATCAGGATCGAGCGCACGCTCTGTTTTACACGTGTTCTGATCGGCGCTCGGTGCATCTCCTGATCACCAACATACAGTTCAGCATCAGTTCAACATCAAGCAGAACATTTAGAGAGGAATAAATGATGAAGAAACTCCAGGCTCGAACTCACCACATGTCTGTGCTACCTTCTGGCTCTACCTTCAATTTATGCTGGAGTCTCTACTTGCACTCTGATCCTACTGTACAGTGTCTTTAACTATTACATGACAATAAGGATATCTAATAATCCAGGATTCTCTCTCTTCCTTCCTTTTCCTCTCCTCTTATGAAGCCACACATGCAGAAATTTCAAAATCGTTCATCAACACGTGTATGAGGATGTCGGAAAACAATCCATACAATCTCACTTCTGCACCCATCCTACTCGCCAGATTTAAGTCCTGCAGACTCAAATCCGAAGAGCACCGTTTTGAGACCTCTTCATCATACCATCTCAGGAAGTTTTTCCCTCACCACCTTTGCACTGGCAAACTCTCATTAGAGATAAACTTACGGAGACTAATATATTTGTAATCTATTTATCTCCATAAAGCTGCTTTGGGACAATGTTTATAGTTAAAAATGCTACACAAATAAAATAGAATAGAATAGAATTGAATTAAATTAAATAAAGTGGATTATACTAAAAGAACTGTCAAATTAAAAATGTTTATTTACATGACAATATTTTAGTGTGGAAGTGAAGAAGTTTATAGAGTTTATTAGAGGGACAGTGCATGTAGGACATTTTGGAGACAAGGTGAGGGAGGTGAGATTGAGATGGTTTGGACATGTGCAGAGGAGGGACATGGGGTATTTCAGTAGGAGAATGCTGAGGATGGAGACACCAGGAAGCAGAAAAAGAGGAAGACCAAGGAGGAGGTTTATGGATGAGGTAAGTGAAGACATGCAGGAAGTTGTTTTGAAGGAGGCAGATGTAGAGGACAGAGGGGTATGGAGACGGATGATCTACTCTGGCGCCCCCTAATGGGAGAAGCCAAAAAGAAGAAGAAGAAGAAGAAGTGGAGAAGCTGGAGCTGTCAAAAGTTTCTGAAACACATAAACACTGATGGTACTCTGATGTTCTTCCAGTGGTAATGTGGGTTTCCTCTGGGCTCCAGATAAAAGATGGATTGACTACGATAAATTGCTCCCATGTGCCCAGGGGTGTTTTTGTGTGTGTGTGTGTGTGTGTGTGTGTGTGTGTGTGTGAAAAGTGCCTTGTGATAGATTGGCATCAGCGCTAAAAATATTATAGGCTTATTATACTTAAACATCTGTTCTCTCTCTTACTCTGCATATTGAAAAGTGAAACAGTAGGACGAGGAGAGGAAGAACATGAAGGAAGGAATGCATCAGTATGCAGGCAGTATGCAGCTCGACACGGCTCACAGTACACTCTGATTCTCTTTCAGTCCACCTGAAATGTCTCTTGTGTAAGATCATGATATGGACAGTAATTATACGAGAAGCATCTCGTCCTGTTTGCTGATAATGGAAAACGGCACAGCGATCTCAATCACACCATTTTCTTCAAAGTTGCTATTCAGCTTTTTTTTTCCCCACTTACTGTGCTGACCAAAGCGATTTTAGATTGAAGAGAAAAAAATCTGCAGCTTTTTGTAAAGAATAATAGATTTCTGAATGGTACTTTCTCTGGTGCTTTGTGCTGTTCAGCTATAGGTGGAACTCTCTGTCAATCACACTTAAATGCTGGTGAAAAATCGACCAATCAGAAGACAAGCCTATAATGGAGGTGAAGCCTATAATTTAAAAGCAGCACCCTGAAGTCCACAGGTCAGCTCATTTGAACTCCCTGGTCGCTACTTGCCTGTTAGCCTTGTTAACCTTGTTAACCTTGTTAACCTTGTGTCTTATACTAGCTCACTTTGTTTGGAACAGGTAAGCATGTGTGTGCACCTACATTTTCCCATCTAAGTGCTGTCGATTGTTGAGACACTGTAAATTAAAGGGCAGGTACTTCCCCTTGTCTTTTTGGTTATCTTAGCATACGAGATAGTATCTACAAATTCTGCTTCTGTTTTTCTGCCCTGCTTGGTGTCTTATGTCTTCACCGTTTGGACCATACTTTTAACCTTCTGTCCTAAAGATATTTACTGTTATTTCTATCCAATTAAATGGTTCTTGTTCCTGTACTTGCCCCAGCCCCTGTCGGATGGTAAAACCACAGCTGGATCTCATTGGTCAGTTTTGTTGTTTGCGTTCATACTTTTCATTTAAAAACTTCATGTGAGCATTCGAACATTTACGACCACATTTCTCATGAAAAGGAACTTTGTTTATCGCTTTCGTTTAGCATCAAAGTTCTCAAACTGCTTACAGCTGAATGTGTTAAAATAAATTCCAGAAATGTTTTATGACTTATGTTTCTTTTCCATTCAATATTTGGAGAGATAACAAACAAATAAGTGAATTGAAACAACATATTTGTTGATTTTTAGCTTTAGTGTGTATCTCGACTATGGGAATGTGAACCTTTCAAATGAACCAATTAAAACAGTCCAATTAAAAACTATTTTATTTATCTATATCTATTTAAATGTACATTGTGTATGTGTGTTTTCATGTAAATGGTACAAACAAAAGGGAAAGAAAGAAACAACTTTCTTCTTATTGTTTAACAAGTATAACGTATTCATTTATTTTATTTATTCATTCCGTTATAACTTTTCACTTCACCAGAGGAGAACCAGAAACATGCCCCCTTTAATTTCAGGCCTCCACTGATTGTAATCTCTTCCCTGGACATTATAAAATAGATATGATGTATGTTTAATTCAAATGGAATTGCGCCAAGTAATTAAAACACACTATAAGGCCCAAAGTCGACACCTGCAGGATGCCTGACTTTTCCACCCATATCTGGTTCTTCTCCAAACTGTTCCCACAAAGTTGAGGCACACAATTGTGTTGGACGTCTTTAAATGCTAGAACATAAAATTTTGCCTTCACTTGAACTAGGAGACCCAAACCTATTCCAGGATGACGATGCCAGCTCCATAAAGATCTGTTTTCCATGGGTTGGAGTGGAAGATCTCCAGCTCCAAACCTATTGAACACCTTTGGGATAAATGTGAACGCTATGTAATCATGTAAATGTAGCTGGATGAGATCAGTGAATTATAATTGTGAGAATGTTTGAGAAATCCTGAGAATTCTTTTATCCTTCATGAGATAAGATTCCATGAAACCATGATCAATCTAAGACCAGTGCATTTAGACTTGAATTATTAAAACAGATGCATTTACGAGAGCAATGAGCACGATTACAAGTCAAGATTGTGTAAAATTTATTTCAGCTCCAATCCAGTGGCTCACAGCTTGTTCAAGAATGTTTTTCTCCATGATAAATAAGGGTTCGGGTGTCCAGATGTTATCCACATGGCGGCGTGCCATCCAGTGACCCCTTGAGATATTTGGTTGGATCTGAGCAGTTAAAATACATCTGCATGCTTACGAATTTATTCTGTTGCTGCCAGCTAGAGTCACATCATCAATAAAAACAAAGTGAGATAGTTCTATGAAGGAGATGAAATAGTATGCATCTTCATTCCATCACTGAACTGTGTGGGTTCATCTTTATCTGTCCAGAAGACCTTGAGCAGAACTTTTTGTGGACATATTTTTTAAACAAACTATAATTCAACATTTCTTATTTACTTGTGATTTAATGTTTAAAACAATGAAAAGTTTTAATCGTTTAGAACCGAAAACCTGAGGTATATTTTTCTCCATTTCTCTGCGGTTTCCATAATAAATATAATCTACATGTATGTGCTTTTTGAACGTCCCATTCCACATTCAGTCCCCATTTGCTCTTATAGTAAGCTTCACTCTTCTGGGAAGATGCTCTTCTAGATTTTGTGGAGTTTTATTCTGTGGCAGGGGTTTAGTCAGGTACTGATGTAGGTGAAGACATTCATCCCAAAAGGTGTTTCATAGGATTTAGAGCTCTATAGCAGGAGATCTTCCATCAAATCCAACCCATGTAAAGATCTTCATGGTGCTGGCTTTGTGCACAGGAGCATTATCAGTTGGAACAGGTTTGGTTCTCCTAGTTATTAATTAATTATAGTAATTTCATGCTCCTGCATCCAAAGATGTCCTTCACAAAGTGTTCCTCCAACCTGGAGAAGAACCACATATGGGTGGAGATGCATTTATTATTACATTTATTCATTTTGTGCACTCACCTGATGTTAACTGTGTCAAATTTATAGATTTTTGTTCACACATAAGATCAATCCTGTCTCTATTTACTGATTAACGCAATCTGCAAATGCAGTCAAGATCAGGTGAAACAGAGAGAAGTGGGCGTGGCTTCCAGGTGGCATCAGGTCATATCAGAGAGTTCAAACACACCTGCACAAATGAATCCAGATACATTTTGGCTGAATATTTTCCTGCTTTATATGAAGAAGAAAAAGACGTACTTTTGTGAGATAATTCATGAGCAAAATGTGTTTCAGTTTTGCTCAAAAATAATGCTAATATAATTAAAGGTCACTGGATGTGGAAGAACAGAACGGAAGCAGTGCAGAGCGTCTCAGTTTATAAAAATCATTGTGTAAACTTGTCGTGGTATCGATCCATCCATCCCGCCGAGCTCGCTGTCACTTCGGCCCACCTTCAAAATTAATCTGGATATTGCTTCTTCTGACACGTCACTGCATCTACGTCCAGGATACTTCACTTGATCTATTTGACAATTTGTCATCATGATCGAAAGCCTCCTTCTGACTCGTCTGCCCACCGACAGGTTTGTTTGCTAGCGCTAAGCTCACCGGTGCGTTCTTGCTTAGAATGTATTAAAGCGTTTATTCTGGCACAGAATTTTTGGCTGTGGGTCCGATCGATTTACTCAAAGTGATTTGTCAGACACGAAATGGACTGCTTTACTACCGTCGACACTTTCGGGCTTTGTGGTGTTGTGCGAGAGTATAGCCACAAATACAAACGCCCCACAATTTGTGTGATTATGAAATAACACAGAATCCATCTGCACATAGAATTACTCATTGTTAATTGTGACAATACGCCAATCAGTGACCACTTGTCCATACCGTCCCACCATTATTCATAAAAAAGTCCTTATTCCCAATTTTATAAATTTTAGATCTACTATAATTTTAACGATCGCTTTTAAGTGACAATGTTTAAAAAATATTCATGTAACTATGACAAATATAAGCTGAAAAAACTTTCTAAATGTCCCATCCTCACTGCCTCTTTCAGCTTTATGGAGCCATTATTGCACCTAGTGGCTAAACATGTGAACTACAATGATTAATACGGTAATCCCCCATTTAGTGGTTACGTTCCAAAACCACTCGCGATAAACAAAAAAACGCGATAAACGGACGCCACTCCAAAAATGCTATTTTATGTAAACATTACTGTATTAACATTTTACTTCATTTTAAAATTAATAATAATATTTTTATTAATAGATTAAAAAAAAGAATACGTTTTTTGGTCAATGGTGCTCTCCTCGAGACACCGGGAAAATCAGCCAAACTAAATAGTTATGTGGCAAATGCAATTCCGTGATAAACCGGGGCGCAAGAACTGCGGTAAAGTGGGGGATTACTGTACTAATTAGAGGCCCTTTGGGACTGGAAACATGCTGCCCCATGCACACGCGATAAACATTTTTAGAGGAAGAGTCAAAGCAAACATGTTAGACTGTAACAGGGTTGCCAGGGTTGTAATTTCCGTCCACTCTGTACAGCTAAGGATAGTTTCTCATCAACGCCTTGGGTGGATCCATGAAATTCCAGAGTAAGAACAGGAGCTTTGAGGATGGATTTGGACTGTAGTTAATATCAACAGTCTGCTACACTTACTCAGGACTACAGTTTGCTCTGATCTCCATCACTGCACCTCAACATCGTTTATCTGTAATAAATGGACATTCGGTGGAACCCAGATAAGGATGAGGTTCCCTCTTGAGTCTGGTTCCTCTCAAGGTTTCTTCCTTCTGCATCTTCCTTCTGCATGAGTTTTTCCTTCACCACAGTCACCACCGGCTTCTTCACCAGGGACAAACTTACACTTATAAAGAACATATTAATTTTTATCACCACATTATCTGTGTAAAGCTGCTCTGAGACAATGTTCATGATTAAAAGTGCAATACAAATAAACATGAATTAAATTGAATTTCTACACCAAGTTTAAATATATTCTAAAGCCACAGAAAAAATTATTGTAATGAAAATCAATCATGAAAAGAAGCTTGTAAAATGTGTAAAGTAATGTTTATGTATGATGAATAGAATAACTTTTACTGTAAGATATATTGTAAAGATTTGGAGAGAGGAAGAGGGATTATAGAGTGAATAATTGACATCTGTTTCCATCTGTGCAAAAATCTGTTTTCCAAAGGCAGAGTTGTCGAAGCCCATTTCAGGTTTTTTTGTGTTTTTGGTTTTTAAAATTTGTCAATGCCATGATGTGGAATTTTGATGAAAACTGGCAACCTCGTTTAGTGAGTTCTTTTGGAAACCTTCCTGCTGCATGGAACAAAGTGGAACAAAGGTACCAGTTCTAAAACCATGCAAAATGAGATGGTAGAGTGCACTCTGAATGACTATGTTGATGGATCTCATCTGCTTAATATTCATGAGAGTGTAGCCTATTGCATAAATCTCAGCTTCCTTTGGTTTGCTGCCACAGGGAAAATAATGTAATCTGGCAACATAAAAACGTTTAAAAGACTCCACCATGTTGCACTACGAACATTTCACAGGTACATCTGTCGCAACAGGATGATTCAAAAGTCCCCCTCTCCTGTGTGAGGGGTCTCCTAAAGTAATTCACTGTATTTACACACTTAGATTAATACCAGATTTTCCTCATGCCTGTATCTGATACGTGCACTGACATATTGATGAACTTATGTTCCAGCCTTCTCCCTCCTTACACTAAAGTATTCACAAGCTTTGGTTTGTAGGAGCCCTGAGGTGTGCTCCTGCTCCCGTTTGATTAGTTTGTACAAAACAATTCTCTTTGCACAGACAGTAAATCATCGCCTGGCGTTACTCGACACGACGACGCCTTCTTATTAGATATGAAATGAAAAGCAATCAAAGAGCGTGTCCTCTGAGCGAGTAGGAATAATTAATGAACACCATTAGGACGCTTCCTGCGGGACGTTGCTCCCAAGACAAACATAATTCCGGGTGTATAGAGAATTGACACGATTGCAGGCCTCTGTTTGCGTGTGATTAAGACGATGTGATTCTTCAGTGAATGTTGTTAATCAAGATCCAGAGGAAAAAAAAAAGCGATCTGTTTATCGTTTCATCTGATAAACCTGATCCCTAACACTGTCAAGAAGTAAAGAAGAGGTTATTTTTACCGTTATTAGTTCATTTAGACAGTGGTTTATAAGTAATTTCTATACACTCTCATCAGTTACATACACGGTTCACTGCAAATTTTACTTGAGTTTTTAATAAAAAGGTTCAGGCAGACATCAGATGATTGAAATGAGCATTTCGCCCAAAACTTCACCACTAATTACGCCGAAGGGCGAACGAGCTTCAGTTAGTTTGTGCATAAATTATGCGTATTTTTTTTTTTTACCTCAGTTTGCTGTATTTAATTGACATTTTTTGACCTTTTCGCTGTCCGTGTTTCGCTTCCAGCATTTGCATGTCTTCGAGTAACAGAATCTCTTGTACAAACTGCACCATAGATGTTTTTCAGTTTTACTAAAAACATGTACATTGCAGATTTAACTTCACTGTATTATCCAGAACAGCTCAACTACTGGCTTCTCTGGTTCATTTATTTTACTATTTTTGCTTTCAGACTGGTGAACTTCAACCGCCAATAAGACTAAACACGCTGGAGAAGATTTTTGTACCAAAACGTATTTTTTGTACAATACGCACCACAAATCCATTTCATTCGCTTATTTATAACACATTTGCTCTTGAATCTGTACCGGAAACCCATCTGAAATCTGGTGCCTGTTTCAGATAAAGGTACAAAACCCATCATTTTAAAATGCGTCAAACCTTTAATTGACCAAAAGTTCAGCAGCTTATTCATTTAAATTACATTTTATTTGTTTAGAGCTTTTGACTATGGACATTGTCTCAAAGCAGCTTTACACAGACTAAGCGGTAATCAGGGATGGGCAGTGATACATGTTTTTTAAATACATATTTCAAATCTAAAATAGGATTTTGTTATTATTTTTTATTCATAGATCTGATATTGGCAAACCTCCCTGCTGAAGCCTGCAGTTTTCCCAAACTTTTTCTTTGCTTGATTTAACAAATATATAATGTGCCTGTAAAAAGGGTGAAAACCCACAGTTTTGAGACGCATGCATGATGCTTTTGTTTCTATGCAACAAACTCTTTAAACGGCAAAAACACAAGAGTTGGACAGGGAACAAGTGGATGAAAGTTCTGTGGAGTCCAAATGTGACATGAGAACTTGTGTAAGAACGAGAACAAGAGAGAAGATGTGATCAGACTCCTTCACCCCCACACTCACACATGGAGGTGGAAGTTTAATGGTTTTAGGTTGTTTTGGATCAGGAAAGTCGGAAAGTCAAAGTGAACCAACGTTGCTTCCCATTCCATCCTTCATCATCATGCAGTTCCGTCTGGACTGCAGCTCATTGGAAGCGACTTCACCGTACAACAAGACGATGATCCGAAGCGCACATCAAAATTCTGTGTTATTTAGAGAGCAGACAGACGTCTGGAGTGATATCAATCACGGAAGCACCTACCCAGTCACCGCACCTCAATCCTACTGAACTGCTCTGAGATGAACTGCATCACAGGAAAGAAAGAAAGAAAGAAAGAAAGAAAGAAAGAAAGAAAGAAAGAAAGAAAGAAAGAAAGAAAGAAAGAAAGAATGCTGAGAGTGAGAACATCTTTACATATATATATATATTAAAAAAATCTTTATTTAGTATTGGTTTAGACCAATCCATAACTTATATGTTTAATTATTTATCCTTCATTAACAGATTTGAGCAGAAACCAAGAAGCATCAGATTGCGATCTGTCTTTCAGGACATCTCTGTTTTCTCCTCTTTTTGGAACAGATGTCAGGTGACACAAATGTCTGTTTGGAATGATTTATGCATGTGCTTTTTAAATCCAGTAGTTTTTTCTTTTTTTATTAACGAGAGGCATCTTGGAGTCGTAACAGTTTTTAGACTGCAGCAGGTGTTCTGCTTCATTCTTTTTACCTTCTGGTAGTAACTACAGAGATTTTAAACTACCGGGATGATATGCACATGCACCACGGCTAAGAACAACAACGGCACACAAAGGTGTACATTAAAAATAAAGCACAATATTTGACCAAAAATGGCTCAGAAACACAATCGGCCAGAAAATATTTAATCATTTGGCTGTTCTATCAGTAAAAACATGAGATTCTCAGACAGACAGACAGACAGACAGAAAGACTTTATACTTGTAACATGTACTTTACAGCACAGTGAAATTCTTTGCACATCCCAGTGATGTTAGGAAGCCGGGGTCAGAGCACAGGGCCAACCACAAGCCCAGAGCCTTCACCACTGAGCTACTTCCTCTCCCATGGTGCGTGGTAGCTAGCATGGTAATTGGCGGTTTTGCTCAAGTCATGAAGATGCTCTCTGATTATTCCACCTTTAAAGCATTAGAGAAGGTGGATTGGAGAATCTAAGTATTAAGTATTCACAAATTTCTCAACCTCCCCCCTTCCCATCAGCCCCTGATGTGCTCATGAAAAGCCCCTGTGTAAGGATAAATACAGATGTGCACATCTAAACTTAGCCCAATTAAATTCAACACAATAAACAATACACACCATTCCCAGTATTCCCTGTTTGCTGGGTTTTTCCCCTGTTTTGAAACCTTGACAGTTATAATATACCCAGAACAAACATTGTGTATTCTTTAAACTGGAGCCGTTTCTGGCTATAAGCTTTATAAACTTTCCCGGCACTCGCATAATGTCACGAATCCCCTCAGCACCACGCTGCATTTCCCACCACCACCTTCACTGCTCATGGTTTTATTGTGACATTTTTGTTTTGTCTTAACGTTCGTTTATTTCCCAGATGGTGTTCACTTGTCCTCCTTTTAGATACTGAGTAGTTTGTTTATAGCCTCCTGCGTCTTCATCTCGTTCCTGTTTGTGTTCCTCATATCATCTCTGAATTTATTTAGATGATTAACTCCTTCCTGGATCAAAAGGAAGTTTTTTAAAGACCCTGAAAATGACATCACTCACTTACCTTATTACAATCATATTACATGTAATATATATTTACACCAAGGACAATATGAATACTGGATTGTGATTGGCTGGGGGTTCAGGTGTGAATACTGGATTGTGATTGGCTGGAAGTTCAGGTGTAAATAGTGGATTATGATTGGGTGGAGGTTCAGGTGTGAATAGTGGATTGTGATTGGGTGGAGGTTCAGGTGTGAATAGTGGATTGTGATTGGCTGGAGGTTCAGGTGTGAATAGTGGATTGTGATTGGCTGGAAGTTCAGGTGTGAATAGTGGATTGTGATTGGCTAAAAGTTCAGGTGGGACTAGTGGACTGTGATAACTTTACTGAGATCTATGGAGGACATGGAAATGTTCAAATGAGAAATAAATAAAAAAAACAGCACCAGGAGTTAACACCAATTATTAGCAGAGACACAGATGCAAGTAGTATTCACTCAATTTTTATGAAACTGCTCTAATCCAAATCCCTTATCTCAATTAAGCATGATCAAATATCTTCCACGTGGTTCTTATGAGAAGATCAACTAACCAAACACACAATGCAACTCTTTCTGACCTTCTCTATACTTCTCCATCAACATTCTCAAAGCAAATAATGCGTCTGTGGTGCTCTTCCTCGGCATGAACCCATACTGTTGCTCACAGATGGTCACCTCTTCTCTCAGCCTGGCTTCCACTACTCTTTCCCATAACTTCATGGTGTGACTGATCAACTTTATTCCCCTGTAGTTACTGCAGGTCTGCACATCTCCTTTATGCTTAAAGATCAGTACCAGCACACTCCTTCTCCATTCCTCAGGCATCTTCTCACCTTCCAAAATCTTGTTAAACAACCTGGTTAAAAACTCCCCTGCATCTCAACTAAACATCTCCATGCTTCTTCCAGTATGATATCTGGTCCAACCGACTTTCCACTCTTCATCCTCTTAATCGCTGCTCTCACTTCCTCCTTACTAATCCTATCCACTTCCTGCTTCACCATCTCCACACCATCCAACCTTCTCTGCTCTCTCTCATTTTCCTCGTTCATCATATTATATATATATATATATATATATATATATATATATATATATATATATATATATATATATATATATATTCAGCCTGTTCTTTTCTTATGTACAGTTGCATGCTACATTTGTAGGAATTTTTTTTTACATCACTTCTATAAAAAAATTCAATGGATTTTGTAGGATAAAGAATGATGTAATGTTTTTCTTGGAAGTGCAGAACTATTTAATGTCGATGAGCAGAATTTTGGTTCTGAACCAGAGGAAAGAAATTATAGATGGCAATATTCTTGTTAGACATGAACAAAGTGAATGTGTGAATATAAAAAAAATTAGAGGCGTGATCTGACCGCCTGCAATCATGGATTCTGTATGAAAGAGTTACATGAAAACATTTGTTTTTGTGAAGCAGAATTGCATCTAATTATCAGGAGTGAAGAGAAATTCACTAAATGGCAGGGGAGAAAATTGGGGGCTGTACACAGAGAGAAAGAGATCTGGCAGCGTCAGAGTCACGGAGGAGACAAATTATCCCCGAGCAATGGAACCATCAGCTGCCACCTTCTCTTCTGGCTTTGAAATGCAGTGGAGGCGTACAATGGCCCCCCTTTCAGCTATTCACCTCTGGGCAGAAAACCACTGGATGGGGTAATCACCTACTTCACATAACAATGCTCGTACCTTCCAAAGACCCCCCCAACATGTTCCTCTGAACCTCTGAAAAAACACCAGTGTGAAATTAGACACTAAATGTTTCAGGAGGTTTTTCTACCTTTTATGTCTGACTGGAGATTTGTAAATGCAAGATGTTTCTGAATCGCCATTGATCCCTGTTGTTGGCCGTGTGTGTGTGTGTGTGTGTGTGTGTGTGTGTGTGTGTGTGTGTGTGTGACACAGATGGTAGATTTGTTCCTTTTCACTGTAATATGATAGAGAATCTCTCTAAATGACACGATTTTGGACACAAATGTTCCAGATACACTGTACACTCCCAGCCAGCAGACCTTTATGAGACCAGACATGGTCTTCTGCTGTTGTAGCCCATCTGCATGAAAGTTTAACATGATTGCAAAGAACAGTTATATGAGTTAGCGTAGCATTTGTGTCAGCTCGGTTGCTCTCATTTGCCAACATTTTTTTGCTACACTGGATGTGTTTTTTTGTTTTTCTGCACCATTTAACGTGTATTGAGATGTATTGAGTGTACAAACCACTGGAGATCATCAGTTTCTGAAACACGGTCACTGAGATTTCTCTCGACTCTGATGTTTAATGTGAACTTAAGGTCTTGACCTGATGCATGTCATACAGAAAAATGATGATGATGATTATGATGATGATGATGATGATGGATGATTAATGAAAACTCATGGATAAATGGATGGATAGATAATTGCACCAAAGGACTGATGAAGGGATGAACGATTGCACAGATAAATGAATGGATAGACAAATAGTTGCTAGGGGTGTCATGGTACACAAAATTTATGGTTTGTTTTAATTTCGGTGTGATCAGGGGGAAGAAATGTAAAATATAAGTTTCTTGACCTTTTGACCCCTTCTGGTAATACAGATATATGTAAGTATGCGTATGTTTAACATTTAATATTTAATTAAATAAACAAGTAAAGTAAGTGTACTTATTTCAGCATTCTTTAAGAAATGTCTTTATTTCTTCCAGCAATATGTGGAATTGTCAGGATTTTCTCCTTTTAATAGAAAGTCTTGAAGCTGAACATAAACGCTAAATAAACCTTAGCATTAGCATTAGCTGCTAACCAGGAAGTGGCTAGCAGCTCATGCTAGCACTATGGATTCTTTATCGTTTAAATGCATGCGCAAAAAAAATCTCATTTCCTGTACGGAGTGAAAAAAAACACCACAGTGACATTGTTCTAACTCTAGTTTCTTTTTTTTTATACCCCTCGCATTGTTGTGTATGTTTTTAAGTTTATTAATTATAATTAAAAAAACGAGGTGGAGACCAAACAAACTCGCGGTCCATCACCTAATACGTTCCTGAGGGAACTCACATTTGAACTATGCCCCAGACATAAAAAGTATTGCATTTTGTGCACGTCTATGAAACTGAAAGCCCGGTACCGAAAGATTCCGGTACGAATACGTGTACCGTTACACCCCTATTAGTAAATGAAGGATGGCTGGATGGATAAATAATTGATCAGACAGATGGAAGGACATGTTTTAGCATGAAACCAGAAGATAAACCAAACCCTGTGGTTTGTTCTTGATCTGTTTTCTCCAAGCGGTCCAGAGAGAAAGGTGCTGGTGCCATGCTGCGAGTTAGAAAGATGCTGGAAACTGCTTTTATTCAGACATTGTGGAGAGTTCTGAGTGTGGAGGAATAAACAAACATATTTCTATACAGCTCTGCAGTGGGAATAGCTCATTTCTCCAAGCTCCTTTTTAATCATTACTTTGCGTTTGTGTTATTGCTCACACTAACCAGGGAGTGTGATTAGCATCCCAAATTACATTCCAGTATATTAAATAATATGTATAATACTGCCAGCTGTGTAAAAAAAAACTTTATGCAGCAGTGAACCAGCTTAATATGTGGTTCTGGAGCACTAGCAAGCATTTTGGAGTTTACCAGAATCTCATTATATTTCTACAACGATTCAGTGAATTTATAGAAATAGCAGAAGCAATAAAGTTTAATGCACATCAGGACCGAACTGTATTCCCTCCATAACAGCAGTTTATTATATCCTTAAAGAATCCTGCTGGGAAAAACGAGCAGCAAAAAAAAGAGCATGTAAATGGTGATGCTTACGCAGGAAGGTGGTTATAAATGTCGAAACTCTTGTGTCAGCTCATAGTCACGTGTTTGTGCCTTTTCCCTAAAAAATAAAGTCAAAAGTCATGACTGAAGCAGAGCTGCTATTCAGATACAGAGCTACCCGTGGGAGCGATGCCAATTCCCCTGCAATTATTTCCCAGTCTTGCTGTTCACATTATTTTCTGAAAGCGACAAAGCTTGTGGAAAAGAAAGATTCATCAGAGAACCTGGGCATCTGGGCTCGAACGGCAACAGTTTCTGCATCGATTTTTTTGCTTATTCTCTCCTCCTGGGTATTTTCTTCCAACTAGCTGAGCTGGCTAAGAGAGAGAAAGGCGCATAAAGCAGCTTGTGAGACAGTACAGCAAGAGCAGTGAAGCAGATAATCACTCTCTGGGCTTCCAGTGTGGTGTAGAGTGGCAGGAACTGGACAGAACACAACACGTTTTTCTCTCAATCCAGAGAATTTAATGCGAGTTTAGAAGTGTTTGCGTGAAATTTACCAAAAAAATAACAGAATTATAAATATACGCAGTTCTCATGTCTCTGATTATAAATACAGGACATATGCCATAATTGTAATAATAATTCTTAAAAATAAAGAATGAATTTAATGAAGGTCCCTGATGAATCTTTTTTTTTTTTTTTTTTTAAGTGAAAGAGGTGGGAAAATGTTTGCACATGAAATGAAGCTTATCGAGATATTATTTTCACAAGCTAACATGTACATATAACATTTTTTAGATAGCGTTTGTAAGTCTGGATCTGTAGTGCGTGTGGCCTACAATAGAGGATGATGTTTTGGTTTTTGGGATCAGAATCAGGATCAGGGTCACAGGTCTGAAATATTTTCCTTAAAAGTTTTTAGGTTTTTATGAGGTGTTTTTTCTTCGTATTGCTTGGTTGAGCCAAATGCAAATTTACATCTGAGGACAATAAAAGTAAGTAAAAAGCTGACTAGCATACCCATGTTCATTATAAAGAAAATGTAAAAGGGCTCCATATTTAAGCAGGAGGTTGGTACTTTTACTCCTCTACCGGAATGATGTAATTCCTCCACCACTGAACAGATGGTGCTTGGTTTTGCACAATGCTTTATAACTAGAGTAACTTTCTAAAGCCATAAAGTACAGTTTCAAATTCATGCAAACATAATTGCCCTGTTTTGAGTCCTAGAAAAGGAAACCTGGGATTCATTACTTTGTGGTTAGCATGTTTTCTTGTAACTCCTGGATTCTTAGCAATCTGAATTTTTCTGAGCTTCAATAAAAAATAATAGTAATACCAATTGTCTCTCAAAGAGTAACCAGAAAGTGATTGTGAAAATCATCAAAACTGTTAAACTTGGGAACTATTTAGTTTTTTTTATTTATTATTATTATTATTATTATTATTATTATTATTATTATTATTATTATTATTTACAGTTATTAGCATGTTTAACTGCTCATCTAACTCGAAAAGCTTTAACCCAAACCTCAATAATGCAAAAGCATGTCTGTTTGCCGATAAATATATAATCGACTTGAAATATATTGTGTTCTGTAGCTGAACACACCAGGACTATAAAGCTTTATGCTTCAAATAAATAGCTAGATTATTGTTTCTCATTTAAATAATGAGGGTTATTTAAACAATCAAATATGTGTGGCGAGAGACAGTCGTGATGAGGTCTAATTCTCTCACAGTTAAAGGTTTCAGGAGCCCATCTGAGAACTGATGTAATCAATACACTGTAAATAAAAGCAAGGTTGTAAGTTCCAGTCCCAGCACCACCAAGCTGCCAATGCTACCTGATCCCCCAATAAGCAAGACCCCTAACCCTCAACTGCTCAGTTGTATAAATGTGATATTTGACAGTAAATGTGATGTACAACATTAAGATTCTGTAGAGTGGAAAATCCCTCATTCCCCATTAATAACAAATCCCCCTCAAACGGAATATGGACAAGCGTCTATCAAGCGTAAGAAACGATGGTCATAAACACGACACGACTGCACCATGTTAACGGGAATATTTTGTAAACTCCAGGAAAAAGTAAACACTTGCATCAGAATTTCATTTTGGTGAGAAGCTGTTAGACGAGAGATGAAAGTATTACGATGCTAATAGATGTGGTGAATAAATCATCCTGACTTACAGACACTTCGCTTCTTTTATGTTACCTTCAACACCCTCTCTGAACTTTCTCACTCTCTCACTTGTGTAAATCACTACGCCGGGCTCTGAGGTGGGAAATGGGGAGAACTCGGAATGATGTAGTTGCAGGTTTTTTTTTTCCCATCCTGTGATTCAGAAGCCAGGAGAAATTGAAGTTTTTTTTCCCTTGCAGTTCAGATCTGTTCTCCCATTATGGACCAGTTCCTCAGTGAGTGGTTAGTCCCGTCAAACAAAGTGCTTGCCTTCCCTCTGAGAGCAAACCACGAAATTGAAGAGGACTTTGCTCCTGTCTGTGGACATGTCAAGGTCATGGACTCCACGGCCCCGCTGTTCTTGAAGCTAAAGTCCAGCCCTGATCCCGATTTCAGAGAGAGTGGAGAAACGGTTCTTTTTTAAACCAAGGTCTCGGTTAATCAATGTCTCCATCTTCACCGACGGTCAAAAGCTCCAAAGCTGTGCGTAGTGACAGAGAGAATAAGGTCGCAGATACAGGTCTCGAAAACGAAACTGGTTCCTTGGCCATCCCAGAGAGACTTGGATCAGAATCAAGGCTTTTTTAAGCCTCCAATTTAAGAGGAAGCATGTGAGGAACTTTGACCTTAAAACTGTCACATTCTTTAGGTCTCTTTGAGAACCTTCTTCACCTTCCATCAGATTCAGACACTAAACCGCATGAGCAACAAAACTTGTAATACAGTTATTTGTAGTTCTACACCATCAGTGCTTATGGTTTCACCGTGTCTGCTTTATGTACTTCATCATGTTCCTCTCTCACTTCAGCTACAGCTAGAGTTCAGAGTTTTTGTTAACAGATTTTACATTTTGAATTAATTTGAATTCTGCTTTTTCTTGTTGGGGTTGCGATGGCAACAGATGGAGAAGGTCAGTCCAGATTTCCTTATCCCTGGCCACAGATTACAGCCCTTCCTGAGGGATCCTCAGATGTTTTGAAGCCAACTGTGTGTCATAACCTCTCCCGAGGGTCTGCCCCAGGGTCTTTATCCAGTTGGACGTGCCTGATACATCATTACCAGAAGCTAATGTCCTCCTCCTGCTTAATTCCCTGTTACCAAGTCTGAAATATTGTTTAGTTTAATGTACTGCTTTTAGTAGTAGAAGCCTACTGTAGAAGTGACACCCACACAGAACAACAGCAGCTTTAACATAAGCTCAATGAGAAAAGCGCTAACGTTGTCATTCTGGATGCAAGAATTTCAGTATGCGTCTGACTAAACTCTGAGAAAAATCTCCAGCCGTGTAGATGATCCATTAAAATCATCTACACAAACAATAGCATCAATTAAAGTTCAAAAAAAGAACATGATGTAACAGTTAGCTGTCTTTCAGCATCTGCTATATTCCTAGATATTCATTGCATAAAACAAGAAACATACACAAGTTTTTTCCAGGTTTTCCCCCAAACTGATCCCACAAAGTTGAAGGCACACAATTGTACAAGATCTTTAGATGCCACAGCATAAAGCTTCACTTAACTTAGGAGAACCAAACCTGCTCTGGCATGTGCACAAAGTCAGCAGCATGAACATCTGCACCCCAGACTTCGTCACCTGCTCACCTGCATCAGTACCTGACTTTACTAACACACATCGTTGTGGCTAAAGAATCTCCACAAACACACCCCTGAAAGCTCATTTGAATCTCATGGTCAGGCGTCCACTAGAAGAACATTTGGTGGAATAGGTGTGGGTTGTATTCTCATGAAAAGGGTTCTTAATAAGAAATTCGAAAACTCCATGTAGGATTTAATCCCATGCAGTGGATATTTCATGGACCCCTACAATCTCTGGTTTACACGGTCTAATCAACATCTAATCGAAGGAATCTGAAACCAGGTGTCCATGTACAGATAAAACTAGCAGCAGCATCAGTGCATTATTCATGAATTAAACAAGAGCAGCCATTTTTAGAGGCGTTTCTTATCTTCGGTCATCCATCACATGTCACTGTTTGAATCCAGAGAATGGTGTTAGTTTAATCCCAGTGGCTCCTCAATGGTGTCAGGAAAAACAGATCCATGGATCATTTCCATCTTCATAAATTCCTCATTTGCAACTCCATATGTTTTACATTCTGTTGAAATACTGATGACCTCTTTGTACTGAGCAGCAAGTTGTTGCTTTGAGCAATGCTGCTGTTTAACAGATGTTCAGTTTATTCTCTTCCATTCCAAGACATAGTGTGGTCGTGTCGTGTTTACTGCCCCGTTTGGATCTATACAGTTTTATTGCACTCAGAGGTACAAACATGGAAACATAGAGGCCCATCAAGCTGCCCCACACACACGCTTAACTTTTTTTTTTTCATTGACAGGGTTGCCAGATTGACATGTTCATTCCAAATTTGTATTTGATTAATAAAACTATCTACATTTACAAAGATATTTCTAAAGATTTTTTATAACAAATAATCAGAATTAAATCAAATGTTTAACACCATAGTTCTATACCCCATTTATTATGGGGTATAGAACTATTTTATTGCAAGCTATATTAGCAACATTTAGCAAAGGAAAAGAGGATTATAGAGGGGATTATATCACACCACTGATGTTTGGTATATGCTATTATCCAGGGCATTATCCTGTAAAACTATTTAATTTATACCCCTGACCAGTAAAGGCAGTTTGGTGGCACCCCAGCAATGGCCAGTTGGTGGGTTTTAAACTCATGATCTTCCAAATAGAAGTCTAACATAATAAATAATAAGCCGTCACTTCCTTCCTGTCTGGGGTCCAGGTCTTTTGAGTGGTTTTTGAGAGGAAATTTAGCTAAAACCTGGCAACCCTGAAAGTTGCCTGTTTGACCACTTTTAAATCATGTTGTAAAACTCATTTGTTTAGATGAGCCTTTTCTGATCAATTTTAACAGTTACACAGGTTTTTTATAATTATTTTTAATAATGATTATTCTTATTATTAATAATCGTCAAGTTTGTTTCTATTGCGCTTTTCACAACAGACATTGTCTCAAAGCAGCTTTACAGAAATCAACAGTAAAGGTGAATGGTGTGTGTTTATCCCTGATGAGCAGCTGTGGCGACTGTGGCAAGGAAAATACCTTAGATGTAATGAGGAACAAACCTTGAGAGGATCCAGTCTCAAAAGGGGAACCCATCCTCATTTGGGTGACATCAAGAGTGTGGTTATAGTCTATTTATTCTATCTAGACTATTATTAATAAATAAATAAAAACTACATCTAAAACTGTTTAAATCAAGGTGCTAGTCTGTAGGCTGGATGACGGATGTGGAATCTCGGCTGCATGTAACTGTAAACATTCACCACAGAGTCAATCAAGTATGAAATCTTCTCAACTTCATTTTGTCTTTATTAACGTCATCCTGCAACACCAAAATCTAGCGTCGCTGTAAAACCCGTCTGTGGCCGCGTGTTGCAGCAGAAACCATCAATCCTGCACAAGCTCCAAAACATACTAAACAGGTTAAAAAGAAGATTGGATATGAAGTTGGAATTATTTATCAGATCACGGAGACGGATTTGGGACGAGTGTGTCGGCTCTGGCTGGGTTGCATCACTACCTCTCGCACCAATTTCCGAAAATCCTTTTTGACACACACGTTCGGTTGAATAAAAATGAGGCTGCCATGGTGGTGAGGGTCGGGGAATCAATCACTGCTGACAGGGTCTATTAGGTGGCAGCTGGTGACACAACATGACGTTTGCTAAGCGTGTGCAATTTCACCTACCATCATTACTTCCTCAACCATTTCCACAAAAAAATATGCGAGCAAACTCTAAAATATATGGGCATTCAGGAGCAAAAGATCAGGGACTGTGTGACGGATGATATCTATCGATCTCTGTGTCAACACGTGTGTTATTTTGGTTATTATGTGGAATGAAGCACCGAAGAGAAAATGGCAGATTTTTGCACTGTGCAGAAAAACCCTCAGCGTCTGTATTGTAAATTTCATTCTATGTGCTGGTAACGTGATCTAATCGTGACGCTCCGAATGATATTTAAAAGCCCTTAGAAACACTTTTTTTTCATGACGGGTGATTTTGCAGCGTTTGACTCTGTGTGCTTTTGGGTGTAATGTAATTGATGGTTGGTGGAGGAGACATTTGTGATCTCTGCAAATTTTTGCTACCCAAGGTGAAATGAAGGTTTAACCTTCACCTGAAACATGTAGACGCACACAATTCGTTCCTTTTTTTATTCTATGTGCCGCCGAGAGATCACGCTCTCAACCGGAATCTATGAATAAAAACACTGATTTCTCTGTTTTTTTCTTGACTGCACCCCAGGAACCTCCTCACCTTCTTACCTACATCAGCACCTAACTTTACTAACACCTTCATAGCTGAATGAATCTCCACAATATCTAGTGGAACATCTCCCCAGAAGAGTGGCGCTCATTATAACAGGAAATGGGGAGTAAATGGAATGTTCAATAAAGTACATATAAATGTTATGGTCAGATGTTTAAGTGTCAGGTGGGAAGCATCACATATTGGCTGAAAATTCAGGGATCTAAAATGTTTGCCCATTTAGTGTAGGTGTTCTTTAAAATATAGATCATTGAGAATGTTTCCAAATCCAGCATAATCCGCAAAATGTTCTGGCTTTGTTCATCTGTTACTAAATCCCTATCCAAGCATCTGCTTGTCAGGCAGCAGAAATCGCTCCAGTGGGAAACAATATCTTTGGGTTTGACTCTGCAGCATCTCTATCGACTTTGCATTCAGCACTGAACTGTTTACAAAGTCCTGCTTAAGTCCTCCAGCTCTGAACACTTCATCTCCAGGGTATCTCACTGATCTGGGCCCAGTTCAGCTGATTATGAGGAAACTCACACTGCTAAAACTTTATTATTATTATTATTATTATTATTATTATTATTATTATTATTATTATTATTATCATCATCATCATCATCATCATTATGACGGGACATTTTTGCTAACAGTGATCTGCAGACTTTATGAAAGGTTTTCTACAGGAACGTCCACAAAAGCAAAGTGAGCAGAAAAATGATTGATGCCAAGTGCAGAGTTTAAAAAGTAAAAAAAAAGTAAAATAAAAACATCAATAAATATGGAATGAAATCGAATACAGGAAGTGGACTAAATGCAATCTCTAGGATATCTTGGATCTCTACACCCTCCTAAGCAGCACCATAGAAGCTCTTCTGGTCATCACACTCATCACAAGTCCTCCACAATGTCGTTGCTAAGAAACTCCATGCACTCAGAGGTGCACTCGCATGTCACACATTAAACGTTATGGCTCTCGTCACATTGTCAGGGCTCTGACATCTGCACACCACAAGACCTCTGCTGCTCTCCAGCTCCACACTGACACACTTGATTTGTCCGTTCACGCTTCTGTAGCTGTCGCTGCATGCCACCAAGTTGCAAGCACAAAAAGCCTCATCAAAACCAACCTCGCACAAACATTATTGCTTTTTTCCGCTTGTCTGCCCACTGCACCAGAACTGAAAAGGTTTCATTTAATGTTGGAAATGAAACATGTTTATTAAATTACATATATATTATATACACAATAGAAAGTGATGCACACGTTTCCCTCCTAATAGAGCTGAAAGATCAAAACATTAAAAAACACAACACAACAAATCTGGACCACCTGAAAAATCTTCACACAACTGTTCAGTCAATTATTTCTGAATCCCAAATATTCCATCAAAACTCCTTCAAAAGGATCAAATATTGTACAAAATTTCCAAATAAAACACTTTGTGATTTTCAGTTTCAAAGGATTCATCTCACCGTTCTGTGTGATCAGAAGATCTCCAACATAGCTGTGTAAATCTTCTTGGAGATGGTTCCAGTAGATCTCAGGTTCATCTGATAATTCCCAAACTTTCTTCATCTGCTGTTCACTTTATCTTCTGAAAGTGTTTGGGTGCATCACAAAGGAAGGATTAAAAGGAACAGAAATCGAGTTTCTCAGCACAACTTGTCCTTCTTTTCTCGGGTATTTAGTTTAATTTTCAGCAACCTAAGAATGACCTATTGTTCATTTTTCCCTCCAAAACAGACTCCACCCCCTTTCTCTTTCCACCAGGCCACACCCTACTAAGAATCATGGCAGGGTGAAAACTCAGAGCTCAGGAAAGTCATTACACTGCTGTAAGATTAGAAACTCTTTATTTAATAACAATTCATTTACTGCTATTTTGGAAGATTCAAAACTTAAAATTTAAATATGCATATTATTTACTCATTTACTGGAGCTTTTACACAGAATGTGTTATTCATTAAAAAAAGTTAGTTCTTTCCATGGGTTGGAGTGGAAGATCTCCTGCTATAGAGCTATAAACCCTATTGAACACCTGAACCAGTGACCCATCAGTACCTGACTTTACTAACACACTTGTAGCTGAATAAATCTTCACAAACCTTCATAAAATCTACTGGAACATCTTCCCAGAAGTGTGAAGGTTATTATAACAGCAGATGAAGACTAATTGTGGAATGAGAAGTTCAAAAAGAAGCACATAGGAATCTCACGGTCAGGTGTCCACAAACTTTAGTCCACCTTTATGTACATTTATTTACAGTAAAACAGGATCAAGGCGACTAAAGAACTAAAACGTGTGATATACAATGTGTGACAACTTCTGGTGGTAATTGAACATTGTGCAGATGATACAGGTGCACTTGGTCATGTGACATGGTGTAAATAGTGATCATGTGACATGATACGAGGTGGTATCTAGACTTTCTCTGTTTTAGTTTTGTCTTTTGTTTTAAGTCGTCCCTCAGACGACTTAAAACCTGGCAGCAGAACTCGCGGCGAATGTGAAAAAAGAAGATGAGACTCGGTCGAGCTGCCAACCTGCCTCGCCGTTTTCGGCCATGGAGATGACGGGCTCTTCCACTGGGAAGACTGTTGCTTCTTCTCAGGGTCGTACCCCGCAAAATTCCACATGAGGATCACCTGGACTGTTCCGTATGACACGCCCACATGTTGTGAATTGTTCTCCAACAATCATTATGCACAAGTTGCTGAATGTTTTTGTCATTTTTAGGAGTTAAGCTCATTGAAGCTCTTCTTGAAGAGCACGTGCTGCTCAAAACACTGACTCGTTGCAGCGTCTGTCAAACATCAATGTATGTCAAACTTACGTCATGTTAAAAGTCTCTGGCAGGTTTGCCCAGTTCTACACAGAGTTTCATGTCTGCTATTTGTTCTAACTTGCTGTCCGTGGGGAAATCGTAGGGAACTTGCCTTTAGTCTCTTGGGTGCTGGTCTCACTAAATATGCTAAATATAACTATCTCACTGAGAGAATTCACTGCTTCGAAAACGAATAAAGGCTTAGCGTTGAAAATAATCTGATGGTTTACTGTTTTGAACCTGAATCAGTTTAGCTTTTATTTGGATTCATTATTGGCCTCGCTGCTTTAAAGACTCACTCCATCTTTGTATATTCGCCTCACCTCGGATTCGACATTTGCGGTCTCTGCTAAAGCCCCAGTGAATCCACCTCTCATCATGATGGACCTAACCCTAGTCTTTTATTGGACTGGAACTCTGGCTAATTTGCACCCTAAATACCTGAAAGGCTCCTCAGCCAGGCAGAACTCATTTGGCCAGACTCACTTCTACTTTCCCTGGATAATAGTCCTGCCAGGAGAAGTGAATGAGTGATGTTCTTATTATTAGCAACCGTACAATTATACTAAAGAGTGTGTGCAAAAAAAATAAAAAATCTTGACAGACAAATCTTTTCATATTTCCACCTACCCCAGGATTTTGCATTTTTTTGTTCAGGATAATCTGCACCATCCACCTCCCCGCTGGCTCAGCAACATGCTGCTTCATGACGGAGAAGAATGTGCAAGTGCAGCATGAAAGGTTACACTCACTCTGACATTTCCCAGTGCTGCTGTCTCTATTGAGGATGCTTCTGAAAGGCATGATTCTTTCTTTCTCTCTCTCTCTCTCTCTCTCTCTCTCTCTCTCTCTCTCTCTCTCTCTCTCTCTCTCTCTCGCTTGGCTGCTATGAAGTACCTCAGCAAATTCATTCTCCGGTTACAGTATTTTATGTCCCAAAATCCTGAGCTCCATAACAAACTGCCGAGTTCCCCAGCGAGTCAAAGCAATCAGGGCATCTCGCAGCATGCGTGACTGTAAATAAACCTGAGCTCTGAACAAATCCTCGTTACAGACAACAAAAATCGCCACTTTGTTTGGAGGAGCTCTGAGGATTGAATGCTGATCTTTACTTATTTAGAGAAATAAATACACTGTGAAATTCATGAAGAATGCATGAGGACCGAGTTGCGCGATTGAGTCACATCCATTATCATTGATTTAGTGCCGAGCGGGAATGAGGTTGAATGAGGAAGTCGAGTGAGCGGCGTGGTGACATGACAGGATGCGATGGAGAGATGTGATAACGATGTGAAATAGTCCGTGGCGAAGCTTCCATAGAGGCCGGAGCTGCAAAGAAAATGTTACTATTAAACAGATTTCAAACGAAGTTCTTTTGATGTTCTAGCATTTCTAGATTTTGAGTTTTGTAGCACTATTATTGCTATAACCTTATGGTCAAACGTGAACTGCAACAAGTGCTAATAAATAGAGTTCTATTGGGACAGACATCACGCTGCCCCACGCTCACTATATATGTTTTGTCAGTAACATCGTGGTAGCAGGGTGGAATCAAGAAGTTCAGAGTCTTGCGTGCTACAGACCTGGACGCTTTTGCCGATTGTCCTCGTTCAGACACTTTTAAACCTGGCAGTAGAACTCGATATTGATTGTGGGGCCCCTTCAGGTGATGATCTTCCGCTCTTGATGTGTGCCACTTAAAATACATTGTACGAATCATTGCATTGTCACCGTAAACTTACCAAATCACGTCAAACGTCTCTTTCGCAGATTTGCCCAGTTTCATGTAAAATTTCACGTTTGCTCATTGTTCTAATTTGCTGTCCATGATGAAATCGCAGACATGGTCAGAGTAGCACCAGTTGCACTGCTCCCGATGATTTTTTTTTAAAAATGGGCTATTACTCGAGGTTCTGTCAACATAAATGTCGTTCTCTCCCACTAAAATCCATAGTCGCTGCCAGATTTCACCAGTCATAGTCCTGCTCTGAGTGAGAGACTTCGAACCTCTCAGGTGTTACAGTACCTGAGGCGAGCCTCAGAGGCTTCTGTTAGATCATGGCATGATTGTCTCAGGTTTCTGTAGAAGCTTTGCCTTTTTTAATGGCACATGCCTAAGGCTAAGATGCACAATACCACAGAATACAATAGACCAATAGACAATAGACCACAGGATTTCCAAAACGTTTTCTTTCAGGTTTTTTTATGAACTGGCTTGAGTTTCAAAACTATATGCAATGGCCGAAAATTTTCCACAGAAGTACGTACACAGATCGTCACTATAGCCTGAAAAATACGCTGAAACTGTCGCCCTTGAAAGCTATGGAGAGATTTTATGGAAATATGAACTGAAACGTATTTATATAAATTTGTTGCAATTTGATGAAAGTTTCTTTGATTGGTTTTCTTCTAGATGTTGTATGATTATATTGCATGATGCTCACAGCCCTATGTAAAGAGAAGAGGAAGAGAAGCAGTAAGCAGGACAGGTAATGACAGGGTTGCCAGAGTGAATGTTTTTATATAACTGAGTTAAAAAACCCATCAACCATTGAGGTCTGGTTTCATAGCAAATAGTCAGAATTCAATCTAAAGGCAAAGGAAGCAAACAAAAAGGCGAAGTGAAATTAGTGTAAAGATTTTGGTGTAGAAGAGCTGATCATCTATCATTTCACTTATTCCCTGTCTGCACAGAAATGATGTCTTTTTAAAAAGTCAGCCATGACTTTGTTGTCCAAAGTTGTCAAAGGACACAATCATTTATCCGCGTTCATTAAAAGACGATGGTGGAATCACGCTGCTGTCATTTAAATTCCCATGCTGACTAGTTGACATCAAACCCAGATATACAGGATGACGCTTGGCAGCCGGCTCTGTGCTGCACGCAGGGGGGAGGAACGTTGCTTCAGGATGGGGAACGGTAATCACGGACATCTCCTCTGCTGACAAAATGAGTAGTGATCTCTGGTTAAGTGGTAATTAGGTGACTAGGGATGCTTCTTTCCCTGCCTCCTTCAAACATCTACAGCAGAAAAGAAGGCAGATGTATTTGATGATGTTTTGACTCCACCTCTGATGGAAGGAGAAGGGAGATGATCCCAGAGAGACAATAAATTGAACAAAGTGAACAAATCTTTCGCCTGGCACTAGAGGCAATAGTCTCATAATTTACAGGCCCGAACTCCTCCTGTGTGTCTTTTCAGGGACTCGAGAAGCTGGCTCCTGCAAAGTCAGACCTAGGTGAGTGTGCCAGGGAAGCTGGCGGGAGCCGACAGTCGGTGCATCCCTCCACACTGCAACTGTAATTTCCAAATGACAGCTTGAGTCTTTGTAGTCAAGGACAGAAGAGAAGCTGCAGCGTTCTACGTCTAGGTGTTACAGTAACTCTGAAGTCGAATAAGAACATTAACTCCTCTGGGCTTTTTGTTTTCTCTGTACTTTTAATTTGCATTTCCAATATCTGTATCTGTTCAGTGCTCCAAATTTAATATTCTCAATTTTTTTTTATTGAAAAAATACAGGATTAAAAACAAACAACAAACAAAAAAAACCCAAACGATTTTCATATATACAAAAGAGAACTTAATTTAACTCCTGAACTTCTGCTGTTCCTCAACCTCAGCTACATCGCTTGAGTTCATTATCTTGCTCGCTGCTCACACACTGCTCATATTCTGCTCACACACTGCTCATACAGTGCTCACTCACTGCTCATATGGTGCTTATATTCTCCTCACACACTACTCATACGGTGCTCAAACACTGCTCGTACGCTGTTTACACGCTACTCACACACTGCTCATACACTGCTCGTACGCTGTTCACACACTGCTCACACACTACTCATACGCTGCTCACATACTGCTTATATGCTGCTCACACGCTGCTCATACACTGTTTACATGCTACTCACACACTGCTCATACGCTGCTCACACACTGCTCATACGCTGTTTACACGCTACTCACACACTACTCATACGCTGCTCACACACTGCTTATATGCTGCTCACACGCTGCACATACACTGCTTACACACTCCTCATACGCTGTTTACACGCTCCTCACACATTGCTCATACACTGCTCATTGCTGCTCATACGCTGCTCACACGCTGCATACACACTGCTCATATGCTGCTCATACACTGCTCATATGTTGCTCAAACACTGCTCATAGCTGCTTATACGCTGCAAACACACTACTTATACACTGCTCATATGCTGCTTACACACTGTTCATCGCAATTCCTTGTGATTTGAAAGTCTACTGCCCAGATTGCTTTTCTGTGTGTGTGTGTGTGTGTGTGTGTGTGTGTATGTGTGTGTTATTCCATGTTCATGTCATTGATGTACATCTGAGTCACTGATACCCCCAAACATTGAAAGTGTTTTAATCTTCCACCTCTTCGTGGGTGCACATACTTATTTATATATCTGTGTGTGTGTGTGTGTGTGTGTGTGTGTGTGTAATGTGAGTGTGTGAGATCTGCCTGTATGTGGGCACTTGTGTGGGTGATCTCCAAGTGTCGAAGGATGTAATTGATGTTTGTGTTAGTGTTTTGTTCTCTCTCTCTCTCTCTCTCTCTCATCACCCTGATTACCACCTGACCTTAATTATATGTCCTGCTTTATATCTATAAGTTCTGCAGAATTTCAGTCAGTCATCACTTCATCCCCAAATGTTCCACACACTTTTCCTGCTTTATATTGTACAAAAGTTAAACTCTTGATTTTATGTAATGCACAATACTGTTATTTGCACAATCATGCACTCTTACACTTTATGCACATCACTGATCTGTAATATATTCTGTATATTGTGTTCTATTAAAACTCATACAGTAGAATCTAAATGTGTGGTGTTATTTGTGTGTTACTTTCAAGAGTCACCAACAACTGCAACTAATTCCTTGTGTGTGTCGATCACTTGGCCAATAAACCTGATTCTCTCTCTCTCTCTCTCTCTCTCTCTCTCTCTCTCTCTCTCTCTCTCTCTCATATATATAATTTCCCTGCCTATACATCTCCCTCTGTCTCCACTCCATCATTGCTGCAGAGAATTTAACGAATCAGCACCACTCTTGTGTTTTTTGACTCTGCACCGAGGCAGAGTGAATTCAGTACTCATTCTGCCTCCGAGCCGTTTTTCCACCCATCCTTTTCCTTTCGCTGTCCGATAAAACATCAATATTTACTGCAGTAAGCCAGCAGGTAGTGTTTACACATTAAATCAGAGAGAGAGAGAGAGAGAAAGAAAGAGTGTGGGTTGGAAAAGTGATAACTTCTTTCTTTAATCTTATTTATGTGAAGGTATTTTTATTTGTATTTTATTTCACTGATGAAGCTTCGACCGTCACTTATGTAGGAAACGAGGCCTCCGATTTTACACACAAACACAGTTGCTGTACTGGTGCCTTATTACAAACACCGTTACCTTCATTTCTACAACTCTTATTATTGCTATAAGTCACACATGAGCTTGTCACTTGCATCTGATTCCTATTTATAGCTCATCAGCGCTCGCGTTTTCTATGTATTTTATGGTTTTATGCTCAGGTTCTGCTTTCCACTGGCTCACACTGTGTGATTTTGTTACTGTGATTGTTGTTTGTCAGGTGGTACGAACACCATCCCCATGTCACACTGTAGAATCTCAGCTGTCTTTATGTCTGAAAGTCTAAAAATGACGTACACAAGAAAAAAGACCAGTCTGAAGTTTTACGTCATCAATCCATGACATGTTCAGACCCGCGTTCTCACACTAATACTAGCTAGCAGAAAACTAAGACAATCTGTAGAGTTCATTTACATGACATGATAATCAATAAAAACAATATACAAATACTCCTTTTCCCTTCATCACTCAATACAGTTCTCTTCTTGCTGTACTCTCCACCTGACTCACTTCCACATTTTCCCTTTAGGTGGTTATTATTGCGTCATCAGTTTTGGGGCTCCTACTGGTTCTCGGTTTCACAGTCATCTTCTGATGCTACCAGAATTTCATAAGAGGAAAAAAATGATCAGATGACCAAACCGTGGAGAAAATGGCACAGCGTGAGCCCCGCGTTCATGTTTTTCATACTTTTATTATTTGTATTATTACAAAAATGGCTATATCTCATGAAGGGAATGAGATATCTTCACTAAACTTAGTATATGTGTCTATGTACAAAAAAATTGCATTGCTTTTGCTATGGAACCGTTTGTCCGCTTGACCAAAAACTTGGCTTGTAGTGTCTCTGTCAAATCTGCTATAAGGGTTTATGAGGACATTTACGTTTCTAAAAAAACATGGCCACCATCCACCAATGATTTTGGGAACCTGTTAGACAAAGTTAACGAAAGCCGATCAAAATGAAACTCGGTAGGCATGTTCAAACCAACGCCTTAAAAATCTGTACTACTGTATCCAATAGGGGGCGAGATCATGTTTTTTATGCTCAACTCCTCATGCTGAGCAATTTTGCCTCAAGGACCACTGCTGTCAATCAAATCAAAAAGATACTTGGCACGCAATGTCTCTGTCCAATGTGCCATTAGATTTCATTAGGATATTTGCATATTTAAAAAAAACATGGCCACCATCAGCCAATTACATGTGAGCACCTGTTAGACAATGTTACCAGAGGCATATTACAGCGAAACTCGGGGGGCATGTTCCTAATGTCTTTTTCCTTAAGACATTTAGTACCTCATTTGCTTGAACCCTGCTAATCGCTGCTTGCAGCTATATTTATTTTTATTATTGTTATAATTATTATAATAAACTGAAGTGTGAGGGGCGGAGCTCGGTTCAATACCTTTCGCAAGTTAACATTTGCAACAACAAAGCAGAAAATATTTGTTGTTATAAACAGTACAAATATTTCACTGAGAGCATCAAAAGAGAAGACGAACACATTACTAGAAATAGTAACGGATTTCCATCTCTGGGCTTTTGTCGATTAGTTGCTGAATGTTTCAGGTTGACAGGATGTATAGAGCATTTTCCTACTTGTGTAATGTGTGATACATCAGTAATTTGGGAAAGTGCTCAATGATAAAGGCTCTGGATTGCTTTTCAGAAGGTCAGGGTTTTAGCGCTTGGATCGCCAAGCTGCTACTCTTGGGCCCTTGAGCAAGGCCCTTACCACTCTCTGTGCTAGAGGGTTGTTGTATCATGGATGAGCCTGTGCTCTGACCCCAGCTTCCTAAAATCACTGGGATATGTGAATAAAGATTTTCACCGTGCTGTAGTGAAGGCTCCCTGACCAGACCATGGATCATTTGGTATTGTGCTGCACAGACAGAATTTCTATTTTGTTGACTTTCTCAGTATGCAGTTTGTTTTCTTCCTTCACTTGTTTCACAGTTTTTTTTTTCTTTCTATGCACCAATAACTTGTGAATTACATTTTCATTATATTTGTAATTAAATTAATAAATAAACCAAATAATAATAATATAATATGGACATTATGGCATGTGACAATATACAGTCTTTGCATGTGACTACCATCTCCTGTATTTTTGTATTTTTATGAGGACATTTGCGTATCTCAAAAAACATGGCCAACATCCACCAATGACATTTGGGCACCTAATAGGCGGTTAACGGAGGCCGATCAAAAGAAAATGGTAAGCATGTTCGACCCATGGCCCCAAAAGACTGTAAGAATTTTTAATGACATCTGCCACTATCGGGCGATATCGTGTTTTTCAAGTGTATAAATGTTGTATAAAAGTTGTATTTTGCACAATTTTTCAAACATACACTTACTTTTCATAGTATTTGATTTCCTCAAGCTGAGCAATTTTGCCTCAAGGACCACACAGGTCTGGGCTGTAGGGTATGGTGGCAAGAAGAAGAATTAAGTCTGTCTGAATTATTCAAAAACATTCATTTAGTTGCCCCAAAACATTTGTGAAAATGTGTTCTTGTCTAAAAGGAATGTTTTGCACAAAGCCAATGCAGAGCATCATCCAAGGAACACCATAGCAACCGTGAAGCTTTGGGGGGGGGGATTATGCTTTGAGGCTGCTTCTTTTCAGCTGGTCCAAAAACACTTCTCAAGATAGTTGGGAAAAATATCTCCAAATACTAAGATATTTTGGTACAAAACCTTCTGTCCTCTGTCAAAAAGCTGAAAATAAAGACAATTTCACATTTCAACATAACAATGACCCAAAGCTCAACAAAGAAATGGCTTTAGAAAGATGAAAGCAAGTCCTGGAATAGTCCAGAAAGAGCCCAGACATCCCATCAAAAAGGTATGGACTAATCGAAGACGTGCCGTACACAAGAGATCCTTTAGCAATTTGAAGTAACCCTAGTTCCCTGAGGAAACAAGATGCTCAAAGGGGTGGACCAGCCCGCAGCATTACATATATCCTGTAAGGGAACCCCCGCAGACCAGGCTGTAGAGAACACCATACTCCGGGTTAAATGAGCCTTGACTCCGAAAGGAGTGGGAAGATCAAAGGACTCATAACATGTGGTAATAGCATCCACTATCTGCTGATAGTCTGCTTATTTGCAGGAAAACCCTTCCTGTGAGGGCCATAGCAGACAAACAGCTGCTCCAACTTTCTCCACAGACTCGTCATGCTCGCACTGGATACAGTCGGTTTTTCATTTCCTGGTCTGGGGCTAGGTAAGGAAGAGGGCAGAATGCCTGCAAAACGACAGGTCATGAAGGAGCCGTAGGCACCTTAGGCACATACCCAGTTTTAGGGTAGAGAAAGGCAGTGGCAATGCAGACAGAGCCTGTAGGTCCCCGATCCTCTTAAGGGAGGATATTGCCAAAAGAAAGGCGGAGTACAATAAGCCGAGATAGCGGACACATAAACCTTCAGGGTGGACGGGGCCAACCTTGTGGCAAACTGTTCCTGCAAGAACTCCAGAACTGAACAAACCAGGCAGTTGCTCACACCACGTGGAAAACAGCTGCCATCTAGCAGCATACAACCTCCTTGTGGAGGGAGCTCTTGAATGGAGGATGGTCTCAACTACCTGAGTAGAGAGACTACCTGACTATTTCCCTCTGCCTGCGAGAGAAGATGCCTCCTGGGAGGAATTTCCCAAGGAGGTCCCTCGAGGAGGGACAGCAGGTCCGTAAACCACGGTCTGCCTGGCCAACTAAGTGCCACCAGAAGGAGACGTACTCCTTTCTGTCAGATTCTCTCCAGAACTCCCAGGAGCAGCAATCTCTTGGGCGGAGATGGAGGAAGACACCTGCTAGAGGGAGGTTGTGGTACCACAACCATCATACTCGATGTAGAGCGCTCTGAGGGCCACTTCAACACTGCCCATTTATTCAAGGAGAGGACCACCCTCAGGTTGGCCGACTCCCTCGATTTGGGCCTAGAAAAGGCCGAAAGTAGCTTTCGGGGCGTTCAGCAGAAAAGCCCTGAAGCCTTTTTGTAAATACTAAGGTTGACATTGACCAACCTACGGCCCGCGCAGTGTCCTTGGTGGCCCTATGGGTTAATTCGGCAGCGACGTAACTCCTTAAAATCGTCAGCCCCAGAGCTGAAACCCTCGTCCAACTCTCGCACGAGAGGCTCATAGTGTGGAGGTAACCCGCGACCTGGCCTACTGCCACGTAAGCTTTACCTACTAAGGCCGAAGTGGCTTTCAACGGCCTAGTAGGCAATACCGGAGCCTTCAGCAATGCAACAGAGATAGCAAACTAGTGTCTCTTCGACCCTAAGCATCTCCCCATAGCTGCACTCCGTAAACCCAACCCAGCACAAATGCTGTGACACGGGATGCAGGACACGCTCATCCAGCTTGCTGGGAATGCGTTGCTTCTGGGTCTCACCAGGCCAAGCTAACTCTAGCTTGGACACGACTCGTATCATTACCTACAGGAGCTCCTCGAACAGAACAGGCTGTGAGGAGTGCTAGCTCAAAATTTCTCCCTCCTTGTAGAAGAAAACGGCGGAGTGAGTGCTTTCCTCGGGGAACGGGAGCTCAGCCCAAAAGGGGAGGCTAAAAAAGACTCATCCGTCTCCATGCCTTCTGCTAGGTTGGCCTGCGAGCCCCACGACCTTTGGTGTCACTTAGATTTGCCTCGGCGAGAGCGGGACCTGAGCCCCGAGGGAGATCATACTGCTACAGCACAGACTATCGTCTCCCGAGAGCCGATTGAGCATGCTCTACTCCCAAACAAACAAAACAAAACTTTTCCCCTCGTAATGAAATGGGGGCAAGGAACACACATGCAAAAGTTTGTTTGTTTTTTAGCCATGGTTGCACAGATTCACACACAAAGCGCTTACCTAAACAAACAGAAGCTAATGTCGCTACCAGGGCTCAGCCATTTTGTAGCTTCCTGGTTTAGCCGACGTCGCCCACCAATGATTTCTCGACTTGCCTATTGCCCGAATTTCACACGTAATTCAGAGCGTGGACAAAGCGAGGCGTCCCCAAAGCGTTTCGACGCAGCTCGAGTTCCTGAAAGAGAACTTATGCAATTAGGGTGTTGTTTTTTCTCAAGATTTCTGTTTGTTGGAAAATCACATTAAAGATGTAACAAGTCTGACATTTATATTGTTGTTATTTCTGTCTTTATATTTAAAAAATCTGTGGCTTCTTATAGCCTCTGAGTAGTGATTGCTTTCAGGTGTGTGTGTGTGTGTGTGTGTGTGTCAGGGTTCCGGAGGAACGTTGTTTCGTTTTTACTGTGTACTGTGTACCACTGTGTATAGTAAAAATGACAATAAAAGCCACTTGACTTGACTTGACTTGACTTGTGAGATGATCAAATCAAATAAAATTGTATTTGTCACATACACATTTAATACTCTGGACAGAAATAATGAAATACAAAAATATAAATAGTCTTAGAATATATATATATATATATATATATATATATATATATATATATATATATATATATATATATATATATATATAAAACTAATAAAAAATATTAAGTATAAAGGTAAAATATGCAGTACAAAATATAAGTACATGAAAATATACTATACTATAATATCTATATATCAAATAAAAATAAGGCAGAATGGGGTGGTATATACAGTATATGATTATGGATATTGAAAGTGGTACAGATTTAAAGTATTAACACTGTCAATGCCACTGATTAGTGAGCAGAGTAGATGATTAGTAATGCGATGAACGTGAATAGTACAGAGTCGTTACAGAAGTGTTCTTGCTAGTGGTCATATTTTGTTCTGAGAAACGAAGGACACCAGGAGCTACACTACAGTTTCTCGGTGGTTGTTGAGGATTGTTTGACATCAGCCGCAGCACCTCATTGGATCATGTTACATGACCTTTTGGCATCTGCGTGACATTTTCTGTTAATGAGCTTCAGTTTTTCAGTTGCATCTCACAGTCTTTTCTCATGCTCATGTCACAATGTCACTGTGACTCCACTTCTTGTTGAGCCTCTTGTGCCCAGTATACAGTGTACGGTTTCGGGGGCTGTCCCAGACAAGTGATGACCACCGTGAAGCAAACAAGGTGATTTCTTTGCTCGTGGTTCCTAAATCATGTTTTTATGTCGTACTGTGAGAAAGAATTGAAGATGATCAAACGACAAAAGGAAGTGTCAGAGGCTCGTCTTACAGTGTGTTTGCTGCTACGACCTATGTCCACTGATTAGCCAATAAAAATACAACATAAAATGACAGTTTTCGACGCATCATTGTGTTTAAATTTAAATATGAAGTGCGTTTTGAGTTTTGAAATAAAATAACTAATTTTAAGGGGTGGAAACTGCATTAATGGCATCCTCCCCTGCTACATTTATACTGATCTTAGCGTTTAACCAACGCCTGAGAAGATTCAACACAGAAGGATTTGTCAGTACTCCTGAACCATCCTCGGAAAACCTGTTTCACTTCTTCTCCAGGAAACCACCAGGAGCGGGATCGTCACTGACGGCCATCTTTGAGCTGTTTACATCGTTTAAAAGTCTTACTGCGGCTGAAAGTCTCATCACCGTACTGTGCTCGAAGTCTTCTATAGATATCCGCGATTTTTATGCCTTCGCTCACAACAAACTTCAGCACCACACGCTGTTCCATGCAAACACTGTCGTCTGCCACCTTTATTAAGAGTCCTGCGACATGTGCGCCGGCTATCAGCAATAGGAGACGTTAGCGACTCATTACCGCATGTAGTACCGCCACACTAGCATCTATTTTTATACCTGTAACATTCAAAGTCCCGGTTTGACTTGAACACTCCCAAATATGCAGCGGGATCGCAGTTAAGAAGAAAATCTATTAATAGTCATCATAAGAATTCAGTTTGATTGCACATGTAGGCTAAGATTCATGTTTCTGTAGGCTCCTTTAGCAAATTTGGAATCTCAAATGATCCTGGACATGATTGAAAACCACCTGCTCTTTTTGTTTTTCCCCCTAATGCCTCCTGCTGATGTATTCCTCCATAAGTTGTGACGTGGTCTACATTTCAGTAGATGTCATCAACTTGTGAGCTTATAAAACTTGAAATTGCAGTCTGATTTATTAATGAT